>NW_016811703.1:1959467-1970112 GCF_001698545.2 Rhinopithecus bieti
GCAGTGGCGCAATCTCGGCTCACTGCAAGCTCCGCCTCCCGGCTTCACACCATTCTCCTGCCTCAGCCTCCGGAGTAGCTGGGACTACAGACACCCGCCACCGCGCCGGCTAATTTTTTATATTTTTAGTAGAGACGGGGTTTCACTGTGTTAGCCAGGATAGTCTCGATCTCCTGACCTCGTGATCCACCCACCTCAGCCTCCCAAAGTGCTGGGATTACAGGCGTGAGCCATCGCACCCGGCCTAACATTAATATTAAATATTATCTCACAAAAATCCTAATATTATTAAATATAAAATATTTAATTTTAAATGTTAGGATATAATCCTAATATTATATCTTAATAGGTACAGATGAGGAGAGCTGAGGCACAGCTGTATGTTTCTGCTATATGTTTCTGTCTCCCAAGTCAAGGGGTATAGCTATGAATTATTCAGTAAATCTATCACATGTTTATTTCTACATTTTAAATATTAAAGTTCAGTTTTTACTTGTCCTTCATTCCTTTTATCTTATCCTGTATCTATATGCAAGCAATTTGTTGGTCAGCATTGAACAAACTATTTTTGGTCCCCAAAACACTTTGCTCACCCAAGTTTTTTTTTAGTCACAGACCACTCTGAACTACTGAGTCTAGTTTCATCATCATGTTATAGTTAGGGCTGAAGAATTCCTATGTAGTCTGGTCACTAAGGGGTGTCCTACCTTTCCTTCCAAATTGCTGCCTTCATTGCGATTTCTGGTTGAGGTTTTCAGCAGCTTCCTCTGATCAGCCTCCTTTTCCCTGCTCCCACCAAGAAGTGCTCTTCCCATTCCAGACACAGCCTTGTGTTTTACTGATTGCAAGAAAAAAGAGAACGAGAATATGAAGGAGGCCAGTCTAAACTGGAGCCCTTATCTGTCCTGTAAATGATGCCTTTGAGTAGTCAGTTTTTAAAAATTGTTCCCAAACTGTTGTTTCTAGGTTATTGGTGACTCAGTACATCTTACCTGTATTCCTTCTAGCTCAGTGGGTTACATCATCTTCTGTGATTAATTTGGATTTGATTTGGCAAAATTTTTCTTTCATTTAGCAAGCTTTTATTGAACACACACTGTGTGAACTAATGCTCTGTGAGGTGAAAAAGAAAGATATTAGTGCTGCCTTGGGCCTCAGTTTCCCTACTTATGCCACATGGCTCTCTAATAAGGGATGAATGGAGTTTAATTTACAGTATTCAAAGTAGAAGTAACATTCAGTTTTCTAGATTGTAGGGTTTTTATACACATTTATATGCAGTTAAGTAGGTGAACCTCCAAATTGTTCAGGCGCCTGTTACTGAGTCTGTGTGGAATATTGGTCACGATTAACAGCCTTTGAGGCTTGCACATTCAGTAAGGCTTTAATATTGTGCCTACTAGAAGGGTGATTGTTTTTCTTCTTGTCCTTCCTAGGCATACCCAGAGTATCTCATCACTTACCAGATCATGAAGCCAGAGGCCCCTTCCCAGACTGCAACAGCCGCAGAGCAGAAGACCTAGTGAATGCCTGCTGGTGAAGGCCGGATCAGATTTCAGCCTGGGACTGGATTACAGAGGATTGTTTCTGACAACAACATCAATATTCTAGAAGTCCCTGACAGCCTAGAAATAAGCTGTTTGTCTTTTATAAAGCATTGCTATAGTGATGAATAGTATGAGTAACTGATACATACTCAACTGCTACTGTTCCCTTTGAGGAAATGTTTACAGGGGCGGCCTTTTAACATATCTCAGGCTCATTTTCATTGCAATTATCCATTTCTAAAACAAGATCACTGCAATCTAGACTTGGAAATGGGAAATAAGAAAACATAACCAATGCTTTTTCAGATGTTCACGATTCACACACTACATTTGTTTTGTTATGCATGACACGTGTATATAACAAATATACACATATGACAGGCGACAGGCTTGTTTTTGATTTGCCAGACATGCATCATTGGCTATTGTTTGTTTGTTTTTTGGTTTTTGTGGTGTTTTTTGGTTACTTTGAAAATGAGCCAGAGCCTTCTTGAGGATATTTTGCACAAAGTCACGCTGACAAAATCATGAGCAATGCAACCCGAGCTTCTGGCTCAGCAAGATTCAGTTTCCACTGTAAAAATTTTTTTTATTTTGCTCTGTAGCTGCACATCTCATTAACATAAATGGAGATGAAAAGGAAAAAACATCAAGTTTTAGTAGAATCAGCCTACTTACAAGGGAAGGGCACAAACACCAACCTGACTTAGGAACTCCTGCATTCAGAGAAGTCAAAGCCGGTGAAGGCCACTCGCTCTTTCCAATACAAGCCTGCCACAGAGGTCTTCGGGACAGTACTGGAGATGCAGGCTGACACAGGCTTGAGTTCCAAGGTGAAAAAACTGGGGAGACTGTGAAGGAGGAGCTGCATTAAGGAGGATGAAGAGCGTGTGGTTCTGTATCATTGCAGCCCCAGTGGACCCAGGGGATGCCTCCAAAAAGTAAATGCTTCCCTTCCCTTAGTCTGTACTGTTGGGATTGTTACCCCCTCCAAATTAGCTGCCTTATTTCAAAAGTCAGTGAAATTACTGTGCTTCATTGGAGTCACAAAAATACCACTTTATTGTCTCTTTAGTTGAGAAAGCTGGGATTCAGACCCGGATAGTGGATAGATAACACACAAATGCAAGGACTTTTTTGTTTACGCCAGATTTGGGGTTTATTTTGAGTGGCTTGCTTCAAATAGTTCATAAAGATCCTTGCATTAAATTTTTGAACCATTTCTTCAAACTTCTTAGTGTATTTAGACAAGGAGAACAAAAATGGAAACCAAAGCCCTTTCCGTTATTTTTTTATGTGAAGGTGAGAAAGAAATACCATACAATTTTCTTTGTGAAATTACTGTTTATTTTCATCAACATTTACCAAGTGCCATTGACATTTATAAAAAAAAAAGTATCCCTTAAATAGTTCTTACACTTGCCCTTTTCACCTTAACTGAATATGAATTGAGTGCACTAATTTATTTACTTGATATGCTGTGCATCTACTCTGCTTTGAAGCAAAAGAAATACAAACATGAGGAGGAACAGGAAAGACAGTGTGACACAAACTTGCCGTTGCAGTTGAAAGCCCTGAAGACGATGGGTTTAATGCAAGGTGATTAAGCTGTGACCTCCTTTAATCTCCTGAAGCAAAGTAAAACGGTTACATGCAAAACTTCTAGACATAGACTCTTAAAATACACACATTTTGCTTTCATTTTGGCTTCAACCCAGTGCTGGAACTAGGCATCCAGACTAGTTTGAATTTTTGTAGCTGAATCTTGCATGGGTGCTCAAAATTAAATCAAGAATTCGCCTCAGTTGTTGCTTCTTTTGAGGTTTCAGTGACCCAAGCTGGGTGTGTGTGTCTTGGCTACTTGTTTAATAGCACTGGAATTCCATATGAGGCTTTGAGAGTTGATATTCATTAAGAGGGAGTTTTTCCCGCTCTTTACTTCTCTTTTGCTCTAACAAAGGGTTGAAGAAATTGCCATCTGTGTAGTTTTCAGTAGCTGTCAAGTGTGTATTACTTACCTTCCCCCAGACGTAGTTTAAAATGGTAAATACAGCTGTGATTTTTAGTTAAGTAAAAGAGTTAATATGATATAGATATGGAAAGCTTTATAGCTTCATTAAAAAGATAAACCACTCCCTAACTGTGGTTGTATGTTGTTTCCATCATACTAACTAGATTAATGGATGCGCCAGTTTTCATCTTGGTCTTTACACTTGAGAAGTTAAACTGTGGTTCAATATTTAAACTGCCAGTGTTCTATGTCTCATGTTCTGTGTGCCAAGTGAAGGTACTGTGTAAGGAAGACATTTGCGGTGCTTCTTGTCTTATAATGATTCAAATATATAGTCGTTCTTGAAAGAGTGTGCATATATTACTCATCTGCTTAAGAGAGTGGGTTAATGGATATATCACAGGAGCCAAATACATTTTTTTCAGAACTTGAAAACCAAAGGTCATCATGAGTGCACTCAAAAGTTAGCAAGTTGATTACATTTGGGATTTTCATCTGTGGCTGTATGAAGAACCCTTTCCAATATAAAAGCATGGCATTAAATTAGGCCGAAGTCTTTTATTTTTTGTCTACGTACTATATAGAAATACTAGCAAGTTAGGATCATCCAATTAGGCCTACCCCAAAATGGCCCCTCTGTTTCCCTAACCACATGGAAGAAAGAATCTGAATGTCTCCACCAGCTTTACCCAAGTTCCAAAACTAAAGGGCTTCTGCAGACCTGATGGTGCCAGTTTACCTGCTGTTGGCCAACTGGATACTTGACTCAGGCATAAATTAAGTGCCCTGGTCCTGAAATTTTCTCCTTGTATTTGACCTCCTTCCCTGTATTTGACCTCCTTCCCTGTTCCCTAAATTACAGGTCTGGAATTAAAATGAGCTCCAGCAATGACCTTTGACTCCATTTATTTTCTCCTCCCGCATCTTGGGTCTTAAAAAAAGGAGAGCAGATACCTCTTAGTTTTTGCATCACAACCGGGAATGGGTATTGGGCCTCATGCGCTTTGCTCAGAACACTCTGCCGCTTTGTTAACAAATGACAGCATGGAACCCAGAGTTTTGATTCTATGCAAAATAACAGCAGTGCAACCAGGATTCTTGCTTTCCTTTTCCTTCTTGGAGTTTGGAATTTCTAGCTTTTCAAGCAGCATAAGTAGAATCAACATGAGGATGTTTTCATGAAATAGCATCCTTATACTCCTTTGAGCTTGATTTAGTGGCTAGACGGATTTCCCTTTGCTCTCAAAATAGCAAAGTGCATTGAAATATACAGAGAAATGCCCGAATATGGCAAGCAAGTAAAGTAATGTAGGTTAACGTTCTATTATTGTATCCGTTTTACAAAAAATAAAATAAAAATTTGATTTATGCTGGAGAACATTAGAATGCAATACGTTGTCTAGGTTTTCTCCGTTTCATTGTCTCTCCCAATCGCACGAAGGGTTATTGAGCACTGTCCCCACCCCCGCCTTTTTAAACGTGCACTATCTGGATTCCTGTAAATGGCCTTGCAAACAGAAGTGGTGTGTGTTTTCAAGCACCTTTCCCCCATTGTGTCTGAATCCCATTTGTGTGACATCTGTGACAAATAGCCTTCTTACTGTGTTTTCTGCTGTACTAATTATCTCACATAAAGCTATAGACCTTACTAATTTGGCAGGTATTCACAACTGACATTAGGATTTCATGTCAGAAATTTATTTAAAGAGTAAAGTTAAATTTGTTTAGTGTCAGATCAGTGACAGAGAAGTGAAAAGAAAGTAATTGTGAAAGTGATGTTTGAGCTATTGTACACATCTAGCATATGAAAAGGAAATGCATTCAAAAAATACTACTCTAAAACATGAGGCTTCGTCAGCAACGTGTGCATTCTGCTATTAAGAGACGATTAAATTTTTCTCCTCTAGAAAGCCTTAACTATGGCAGAAACTTTTTAACCTTTTATATTTTAATAAATAAAACATTGTAGTCCCATTTCTTAGTGTTTGAAAGGTGTGTCAGTGAGTCGGCCATGCCTCCATGTGTTTCATACCTGTTCATCTTATTTTATGATGGTATATTTCATAAGTAATATTCCCTTACGTGCAATGGAGCTGATTAAAATTAATCCATTTCAATTTCTCCATATCGGAAATTCCTCAGCTACCAGATTCCTGGTTTGGAGAAGTGCTGGAAAGATTTCAAAGCCTATTCAATTGTGTATGTGGGGATACAACAACCACTGTGATACGTTGTAGAATATGAGTGATACGCAAGCTGTTTTTTAATTGTTTTAAAATGTAAACTATGGTTATACTAAAGTGAAAACCTAGAGGAAGCTAAAGATTTTATATACTTTGTATGGCCAAATACGGTTATAGTATGACCAGTTGTATACATTGCCAGAGAGTTCTGCCTCCTCTGAAATAACATTCGCACCGTAGATTGCATTTCTGCTTTTCCTTCTTTCACATTCTTTTTTGCTTTACACGTCACATCTTCGCACCTGCCCTACCACCCATCCTTTCAAAGAGGTTTCTCTCACGTTCTAGAATTCAGATTGTTCTGTTATTTTTTTTTATCAGTCGACCCATTTCTGCAGGCAGCCCTGAAAGCCCTTGTGTTGAGTCAGAGTGTTTGCAGAGAAATGCAGTTGAACCCTGGTAGTGGGATGTCCCTCACACACGCGTGCACCCCTCCCAAAGTTCAGGATGAAAGGCTAGAAAGCGCAGTCAAAGTTAGGAAAGAACACAGATCTTTGAGGCCAATAGCCCAGACCTAGAAGATGACCTTGACTGTGTAAACATTGTCTCCATGACACCAAACATTTACACTCTTCATGTGCATATAACACCTGCTTCTGCTCCCATGGTTTCAAGCTCATCTTATCTTTGTAGTAGTAATATTTGTCTTTGATACCTACAAACTAAAAAGGTACTTTTATCAAGGTTTCTCAAAACATTGACAAAACCAGCTTTGAGGAAATGTGGAGTGTTGCCCGGCAACAGCACCAGAGTAGTAATTGTATTTTCTCATTGTGATGTTAGTCTGTGTAAGTAACCAGTGTAGTGACTCTTTGGTTCCTTATTGGCGTTTTTATTTTTAGTCTCTGTGTGACCCACCAGTGGCAGGGGTTCCAACCCCCTCTCCTCTCTTTTTTGCGTTTATCTATTTGTAGGATTGTCAGATAAAGTACAAGATGCCCAGTTAAGTTTGAATTTCAGAGAAACAATTTAGCTTAAGAATGTTTCATGCAATATTTGGCATTTATTTACAATAAAAGCATTCGTTATTTGAAATTCAAATGTAACTGAGCATGCTGGGTTTTTTCATTGTTTGGTTTTCTAAATCTGGCATTCCTACAGATTTGGTCATGGAAAATCACCTACAGCATGTTAAACTCCTCTGGTCATCATCACCTTGTCACCTGAAATAGAAGTCCTTTTTCCCTCCCCCTCCACTTCTTTCCAAAGGAAGGCATCAAGGAACATAACTTGCCTGCCTGGCGGGTTTCTATTTAAGACATCTTTGTGATTATATTTAACCTGCAATTGTGCTTTGGCTTAATGTCTAGCTCACTGTACTTGTAATTGATTAATATTCAATAAAACCATTTTTAAAATACACTTGTGTGGATAGCAGTTAGCTCTTAAGTATTTTCATTTTGCCCTGCTTGTTCATTTCTGCCTGACCAACCTTAACACAAGTGACCTGAAAAAACTGTCAGAATACAAATACCAACCCTCCCTCTCCATCTTCCCGTGAGTCCCGTTTTAAGTGACTTATACTCACCTCTCAGCCCACATGGGAGTTACTGAATAACTTCTGCATCAGCAGGAGCAACACGGGTTCCTGTCAGAAATATCTCTTAAACAGGCTGACACCTTAGAGTTAGACCTCATGCCAGGTCCAGAGGCAGCCCAGAGGCCTTGCACAACATGATTGCTCAGAGACTCACCCTGTCCACCTCTCGGGGGAGAGGGAGGGGAAGAACACCCACTTCATGCAACAGTCAGTATTAAATACCCAGCACAGTGCCTGGAGCAGAGGACTAAGAAAATCCTTCCATTCTTCCCCTCTTCTTTCTCCAGGCCTAGGGATCTATTACATAGCAAATTTGAAACTAGAATTTTATCTGCACATTAACTTCTTTTGCCAGAGGGATTGTCAGAGCGACAAAGAGACATAAATAAATGGAAGTGCTCTAGTAACCCTGCAAATAACAATAACCATCACTGAGGCCCTACATGAACCAAGTACTTTGTATACATACATTTTCATTAATAACCCCAAAAACTTTGCAAAACTGGCCTTTTAATTCTGTTTTGCAGGTGAGGAAGTGAAACTGGAAGTGGTTAAATTAGTTATGTTATATCCCAGAATGCCTTCCACTATAAGACTAAATACCAGATGGCTGAGCACGGTGGGTCATGCCTGTAATTCCAGCACTTTGGGAGGCTGAGGCAGATAGATCACGAGGTCAGGAGATCGAGACCATCCTGGCTAACACGGTGAAACCCCGTCTCTACTAAAAAATACAAAAAATTAACCGGGCATGGTGACAGGCACCTGTAGTCCCAGCTACTTGGGAGGCTGAGGCAGGAGAATGGTATGAACCCAGGAGGTGGAGCTTGCAGCGAGCCAAGATCACGCCACTGCACTCCAGCCTGGGCGACAGAGCAAGACTCCATCTCAAAAAAAGAAAAAAGATTAATTACCAGTTGCTATGTACCAATCAATCACAGGTGGAGCATCAGTGTTTAAGCAAGAATGAAAGCACAAACTTAACTCTACCACATGATTTTATGTCAGTGTCTCATGCGACAATCAGATTCTGAATGCCATTAGAATCAGGTTTTGCCTTTTGGTTATAGAAAGGGAAATTATAGAGGGGACAATTTTGGGAATAAGGTGTTATAGAAAGGGTTATAGAAACAGAAATTATCTGAATTGTGCACAAAAAGCAAGTGGAATATAAAACAGCAACTTAGAATTTCAACAGCCAGGGTTGGTTTATGACACAGACGTATTCCAAGGGCCTGCTTTTATAGCATCAACCACTGTGGGTAGGGGATTGGGGGAAGTGGGGAGGGGCAGCTGTAAATCACTTGCTGGATTGGGTTTATTTTCTGAAGGAAATCACTTGCTAGAAAACTAGATCCTATTAAAGGGATGAGTGCTTCTTGGGTAGCCAGTTTTGAAGAACTGTTTTTGGATTATGTTGTCTACGTTGAGTGTTCGGATGCTGTGACCTGGTTTCTCTCATTAGAGGCAGCGTGTCCTATTTATAGCACCTGTCAACCTTTATCATTTGGCTAGGTCCACTTTTCTTCATTATCTTATAAGACTGTACAAGAGGCCTCCAAACTGAAAGAGCACCTGACACTATATTGGAAATAATGAAAGTTGGGTCATCTATTCCCATTAAGTTGGAACCTAACTGTCAGGTTTTCTGGTTGGCATCAGCTCTGAACACTTGGATATTAAAAAAAAAAAAAAAAAAAAAAAACCGTGGAAAAGGGGGTGGTGTGTACGTCTTCATTTCTACCAACTACCATCTACCATACAGTGCTAATAAAACAACTTTGCATTAGACAATATGAAAGATGTTAATTTTGTTAATATGATTCTTGGCATACTATTCCTGCCCAAGGACCCATTTGTAAAATAAGTCTATTCACCTGTACTTTCATAATTTTGCCTACAAATCAGTGGTATGTAACCCAAAGTATAAAGTGTAAGGTAACCGTGCTTATGAGTCATTGGGAGTATGTAGAGGCTGAAGGCAGGAAACCAGTGCTTGCCCTACAGTACAGAATTGCTTCATAACTCCAAGGCATTTCTATGAAGGCCATGTCTCTACCTTTCATCTGTCAAGTAGGAATACTGGCTGCCATATAGTTATTTAATTTAGGACTACTTAAAAGATGTACGAGGTGATACAAATTGAATGCTTTTGGGGTCTGAGAAGATGGAAGTAGAACAATGAGAATTTTGGGTGTCTAGTCTGTTAGTGTGACTGTTACCAAAACACCTGGGGTTTGATCTAGGCCCTGCTGCTTGCCGCACAGAAAGCCAATGACTGAGATGATAAGTATTGCCAAGGAAGAAGGCTTTAATCGGGTGCTGCGGCCAAGGAGATGGGAGTTCAGTCTCAAATCCATCTCCCTAACTAAAACTAGGGGTTTATATACCAGGGAAGAAATGTGTAAGAAAACAGGAACTAGGGAGAGGCAAGGAAGCAATCATGATGATTGAGGGGTTCAGCATCTCACTGTCTGGATGTGTTGATCTGGTGAGTTTCAGTTCTTTGATACTTTTTGAGAGGCCTGAGGGATCCTGTCCTGAGGAAGGAACTAAGATAAAACAAATATAAGTTTTGAGCTTTAAAAGCAGAAGTGTCCATTTCTATGTTTATCCAAAAACAATTGTGTATGCGAATGTTGGGTCAATTTCATAACTAGTTAGCTGAAAGACTGAAGGATTACAACTTCCAGCTCTGCCATTGGAAGGCCTAAGTTCATAGCGTGGTTTCATCACTTACTAGCCATGTGACCTTGAGAATTTTCTTACGCTTCTTGGGTCTGTTTCCTCATCATCAAAAATTAGTATACAACAACTACAACTACTATTTCATAGAGTTGCCATGAGAATTAAATGAGTTAACTTGCATAGTATGTTCTTTTTTTTTTTAATCTGAAAACTGGCTTTCCATTCTGCCCCCTAAGAAAAAGTACTTAATTGGCTAGAATGAGAGATTAGAAGAAAGCATATCTATGACTGGCTCAGACCCCTTAAAGAATTTTCTGCCGGCTGGGCATGGTGGTGCACGTCTGTAATCCCAGCACTTTGGGAGGCTGAGGCGGGCGGATCACGAGGTCAGGATATTGAGACCATCCTGGCTAACACAGTGAAACCCCATCTCTACTAAAAAAATACAAAACATTAGCCAGGTGTGGCGGCGTGCACCTGTAGTCCCAGCTGCTTGGAAGGCTGAGGCAGGAGAATGGCGTGAACCCGGGAGGCGGAGCTTGCAGTGAGCTGAGATCGCGCCACCACACTCCAGCCTGGACAACAGAGCAAGAATCCATCTTAAAAAAAAAAAAAA
>NW_016811703.1:1970328-1996014 GCF_001698545.2 Rhinopithecus bieti
AAAAAAAAAAAAAAAAAAAAAAAATTTCTGCCTAATTGAAGCCCAGAGTGCTGCAGAGTGGAACCAGATGTCCATGATCAGCCCTAACATTTTTGTCACCAAACTACTGTACTGGCTCAGAGCTCTTGCCAGATCTTCTGGGGTTGCTCCTTACTGAAGCAGTAATGAGAACACACTATTTCATAGCAAGGTATATACAACTACATCTTCATCAGTGTTGATGTTGATGAGCGTAGTATAGCAAAGTACCCCAGAAGTCATCCAAATCCCCAGAGAGAAAAGCCTAAAACTATTACTGTATTAGCGTCCGACTCTAGAAGGCTGCCATAGATCCAAGGCAAATGTTGATGGGGGGCTGGGGAGGAGTTCAGGGGAGGGCCTCCCATTCAGTAAGTGTATCTAGGAGTTCAGTAAGGAAACTATCCAAACTGTGATCAAAGTAACCACATCTTTGGTAATGGAAAGACTTGGCCAGTTGGACATTTTCTAAAATTTGAATAGGAGGCTTAGAGGAAAAGAAGGAACAAAGAGAGGTCTGAGGTTTTCTCATAGCAGGAGAGCAAAAATCTTGGTTGCCACTCAAGTTTACTTAAGCCTGATTTCATCCTCACCATCTCGTAGCATTTCTCATGGTCACAGCCGCGAGTAAGAGAAAGGCAAAGGTTTATCCAATACTTTTTATTCATTTAAATCTGTTCCAAATCCATTACTCTGAGGAATTGCACTTTTATTGTCCCTGATTACAGTTGCTTGACTATCTACGTGCTTTGGACTTGTCTCTGATTAGATGGCTCATTTTTTTTCATGGTAGGAACCATGGGCTCCCCAATACCACCTGCCATAGTACCCTGAACATAGAACACTGATTCTATTTCCAAGCAGCATTTGAACAGGCTGTCTTTTAATAAACTGGCAGCCTGTCCTTTAATAAATGGAGTGTAGCTAGATCTTGTTAAAACACCTTCAAATACCCTAAGCTGACCACATGCTGAAGGATGAGGATACGAGTGCAAAATAGCTTTTCGTAGACTCTGAGAACCAGAATGGGTCTTTAGAGATCACCTGGTCCAGCGGCATTATTTTTTTACTGAAGAATTTGTAGAAGGCCACATAGCTACAGTGAGGCAGGACAGACACCAGAATCCAAACTTCTGGCTTCCATTTGGACTTATAAATAGCATTCCCACCCAATGACACTAATTCTTAAAATGACCATCTTTAATTCTTCACACCCTTTCCTCTTTCTTCTAACCTTCTACAAACAGCTACTAAGTCCTATAGAAATATTTTAGCCGTCAGATCTCTCATTCATCCCTTGAGATCTGCCTGGACTAGCAGTTGCTCACCTCCACTACCAAAACCTTCTGAAAGCACAATTCTGATTAGAGAACTATGTCATGTGGGAAGTTACCTTGATTCAATGGTAGCCTCCACAGATACTACCAGGCAGACTATCCCTGAGTTCCTAGAGCAGAAAAGTCCAAACCAAATGAAAAAGCTCAAATACTTTTTTTTTTTTTTTTTTTTTTTTAAGACGGAGTCTCGCTCTGTCCCCCGGGCTGGAGTGCAGTGGCCGGATCTCAGCTCACTGCAAGCTCCGCCTCCCGGGTTTACGCCATTCTCCTGCCTCAGCCTCCCGAGTAGCTGGGACTACAGGTGCCCGCCACCTCGGCCGGCTAGTTTTTTGTATTTTTTTAGTAGAGACGGGGTTTCACCGTGTTAGCCAG
Organism: Rhinopithecus bieti; assembly: GCF_001698545.2. NCBI lineage: Eukaryota > Metazoa > Chordata > Mammalia > Primates > Cercopithecidae > Rhinopithecus > Rhinopithecus bieti. Next base: position 1,972,056 of record NW_016811703.1, read on the forward strand.
GATGGTCTCCATCTCCTGACCTCGTGATCCGCCCGTCTCGGCCTCCCAAAGTGCTGGGATTACAGGCTTGAGCCACCGCGCCCAGCCTCAAATACTTTTTATCACTTATTTTAATAAATAAATCTTTTAGTTTCTTGAATTAAACCACATACACAGAAGAAAAGAGTTAGCATACTTAGAATAAAGTACAAGAGACTACACAACCTGAATCTTAAGTTGTACAATGCTCATGTTTCCTCCCCTTCAATCACTCCTCTTCCTCCTCTGTCATATCAGTCCTCTTGCAGATAGTACAGTTTCAAGGACCAGAGTGTGACTTCATGGTACTCAGAGCACCTCCCAAGTAATGAGGAAAGAGGCAATGGATGCAAAGTTAACGCAAAATAATTTGAGATAAGTCTTCTTACTCAGAGAATCCTTCAAGTCCCAGCTCAAACATCTTCCAAGAAAAGCCATTCCTTCCCTACCTGGTGCCATGTGACCATTCAGCCCTTTGAGTCAAACCTGTGCCCAATAGGTACTCCATTAAACTACATCACCATCCAGGTATTTGTATGTTTCCTCTACCACCACAGTGAGCCACTTGGACCTGAGCCATGTGTCACTGTCATGGTCTTCCTAGTGCACAGTCAAGCACTTATCTTTAAATTGAACTGAACTATGAAAGAAATATGAAATATGCATCTCGTACTTTAGATTATGGAGGCATCTGATCTTGGCTGGCAGAAGAATGGAATCAAGAAAATTTTCTCAAAGAAAGGGGTGAATTGGATTGAGGCTTTGGGAATAAAAAGAAGTTAGCCAGACAAAGAGAGTGTCTTCCAGGTGAAGGAAAGTCATATACAAAGGAATGGCAGTAAGAGAGAACAAATCACGTTCAAGAAGCTGGAAGCAGTTGGCCATGGCTGAGCGTTGGCTGAGGTGACAGTGGAGAGGTGAAGGGGCCGACAGAGGGGGTCAGAGCCAGAAGGATAGAGGGCTCCATATGTTCTTGTCAGAGCTTTTAACTCTACCATGTAGGCCGGGCATGGTGGCTCACACCTATCGGGGGAACCAGCCCCCAATATTTCAACATAGGTTCTTGTCTATTTTCCCTACATGTCAGCCGGTCTGAGAAATAAAGAGAAAGAGTACAAAAGAGAGAAATTTTACAGCTGGGTCTCCGGGGGTGACATCACATGTCGGCAGATTCCATGATGCCCCTTGAGCTGCCAAACCAGCAAGTTTTTATTAGGGGTTTCAAAAGGGATCTTTATTTTTATTTTTTCTATGAATATGAATATGAATAAGGAGTGGGTCACAGGGATCACATGCTTCGAAGGCAATAAAATATCACAAGGGCAGAGAAATGGAGTGAGATCACAAGGATGGAGCAAAACTAGAATTACTGATGAAGGTCCATGTCCCGCTGGGCACACACTGTCATTGATAAACATCTTAACAGGAAACAGGGTTTGAGAGCAGACAACCGGTCTGACCAGAATTCACCAGGCTGGAATTTCCTAATCTTAGCAAGCCTCGATGCACTGCAGGAGACCAGGGCGTATTTCATCCCTTATCTACAACTGCATAAGACAGACACTCCCAGAGCAGCCATTTTAGAGACCTCCCGCTGGGAATGCATTCTTTTCCCAGGGCTGTTCCTTGCTGAGAAAAAGAATTCAGCGATATTTCTCCTATTCGCTTTTACAAGAAGAGAAATATGACTCTGTTCTGCCCGGCCCCACAGGCAATCAGGCCTTATGGTTATCTCCCTTGTTCCCTGAAAATCGCTGTTATCCCGTTCTTTTCAAGGTGCCTAGATTTCATATTGTTTAAACACACATGCTTTACAAACAATTTGTGCAGGTAACGCAATCATCACAGGGTCCTGAGGTGACATACATCCTCAGCTTATAAAGATGACTGGATTAAGAGATTAAAGTAAAGACAGGTATAGGAAATTATAAGAGTATTGATTGGGGAAGTGATAAAAGTCCATGAAATCTTCACAATTTATGTTCAGAGATGCAGTAAAGACAGGCATAAGAAATTATAAAAGTATTAATTTGGGGAACTAACAAATGTCCATGAAACCTTCACAATTTATGTTCTTCTGCTATGGCTTCAGCTGGTCCCTCTGTTCGGGGTCCCTGACTTCCTGCAACACACACCTTAATCCCAACACTGTGGGAGGCCAAGGCAAGTGGATTACCTGAGGTCAGGAAGTCAAGACCAGCCTGGCAAATATGGTGAAATCCCGTTACTACTAAAAATACAAAAATTAGCCGGGCATGGTGGCAGGCACTTATAATCCCAGCTACCCAGGAGGCTCAAGCAGGAGAATCTCTTGAACCTGGGATGTGGAGATTGTAGTGAGCTGAGATTGTGCCACTGCACTCCAGCCTTTGGCAACAAAGTAAGACTCTGTCAAAAAAAAAAAAAAAAAAAAAAAAAAAAAAAAAAAAAAAAAAAAAAAAAAAAAAAAAAAAAAAAAAAAAAAAAAGAAAGAAAGAAAGAAAGAAAGAAAGAAAGAAAGAAAGAAAGAGAACAAAAGAAAAAGAACAAAAGAAAAAAAACGAAGATATACAAATGGTCAATAAGCACATGAGAAGACACTCAGCATCACTAATCACTAGGGAAATACAAATAAAACTACCATGAGATAGCACCTCACATCCATTAAGATGACATCTATTTTTTTAAAAAAAGGCAACGGTATGGAGAAATTAGAACCTTATGCACTGTTGGTGGGAAAGTTAAATAGTGTAATCACTAGGGAAAACAGGATGGAAGTTTCTCAAAAAATTAAACATAGAATTACTATATGATCCAGCAATTCCACTTCTGGGTATATGCCCCAAAGAATTGAAAGCAGAGGCTTAAACAGATACTTGTACAACAATGTTCACTGCAGTGTTATTCACAATAGCCAAAAGGTGGACACAGCTCAAATATCCATTGATGAACAAATGGATATACAAAATGTGGTATATACACACACATACACACACAACCTTGTTTGTGTATATTTATACGCACAATGGAATGTTTATTTAGCCTTAAAAAGGAATGACATTCTGATACATAATGTGACACGGATAAGCCTGGAGGACATTATGCTAAGTGAAAAAAAAAAAAAAAGTCACAAGACAAATACTGTGTGATTCTGCTTGTATGAGATACCTAGAATGAGCAAATTCAGAAACAAATTAGATAGGTGGTTGCCAAGGGTTAGGGAAGGGGGGAATGAGGAGTTATTATTTAATGAATACAGAGTTTTAGTTTTGCAAGATGAAAAGAGTTTTGGAGATTGGTTGCACAATGTAAATGTTTTTGAAACTACTGAACTGTACGATTAAAAAAATGGTTCAGATGGCAAGATGGTAAATTTTATGTGAATTTTATCACAATTAAAATTTTTTGGGCCAGGCACAGTGGCTCACACCTATAATCCCAGCACTATGAGAGGCCGAGGCAGTCTGGGCAATATGACAAAATCCCATCTCTACATAAAATTTAAAAACTAGCTGGGTGTGATGGTGCACACCTGTGGTCCCAGCTACTGGGGAGGCTGAGGTGGGAGGATCACCTGTGCCCAAGAGGTCAAGGCTGCAGTGAGCCATGATTTTACCACTGCACTCCAGCCTGGGTGACAGAGTAAGACCCTGTCACAGAAAAAAAAAAAATTTTTTGGCTGGGTGCAGTGGCTCATGCCTATAATCCTAGCCGTTGCGAGGCCAAGGCAGGAGGATCACTTGAGGTCAGGAGTTTGAGGCTGCAGTGAGACTATAATCATGCCACTGCACTCCAGCCTGGGCAACAGAGCAAGACTCTATCTCTACAAAAAAACTTTTAAAATAGGCAGGCATGGTGGTGTACACCCATGTACTCAGGAGGCTGAGACAGGAAGATTGCTTGAGCCCAGGAGTTCATTCAATTAAGAAAAAATAAAAATAAAGATGTATATGTCACACAACATGTCTATCATGGTGTCTGAGTACTCTGCTCACATGATGTAGTTCTTACAGGATCCAAGCAGGGAAAGCAGCCACTACCTGGAATATTCTGGTAACTGGCAGAGAGGGAAAAAGTAGATCAAGCACACACATGTTCTTCACGGTTCTTCCTGGAACCATCACACACCACTTCCGTTTACATATTATTGGCAAGACAAGTCACATGGCCATGTCTAAGTTCAATAGGGAGGAGAAAGAAGTCTGATTCTCTCTCATGCAGGGCTACTGGGTATTGTGAACAGTAACACAATCCACCCTCACTGTTGATAATGCAACTTTGACAGTTGCCACAGTCACTATTTAAAACTTCATAAATTAGAAGAGGTGCAATGTGAACAAAAACTAATAGAATTTGCAACTGAAATTCAAGAACATAAGAAACAGAAGCTGAACAAGAGGAGTGAGTGGAGTATCCATGGGGACGGGGATGACGTGGCCCAGGAAAGGCAAAATAAAATCCACATCTCACTCTGGGTGACAGACACACAACACAGGTGTAGAAGCACACACAATTCACTGAACTGTATACTTTTTCTTTCTTTCTTTCTTTTTTTTTTTTTTGAGATTGAATCTCACTCCGTCACCTGGGCTGGAGTGCAGTGGTGTGATCTTGGCTCACTTCAACCTCTGCCTCCCAGGTTCAAGCAATTCTCCTGCCTTGGCCTCCCAAATACCTGGGATTACAGGTGTGTGCCACCACGCCTGGCTAATTTCTATATTTTTATTAGAGATGGGGTTTCGCCATGTTGGCCAGGCTGGTCTCGAACTCTTGGCCTCAGTTGATCTGCCCGCCTCAGCCTCCCAAAGTGTTGGGATTATAGGCGTGAGCCACTGCACCTGGCCGAGCTCTATGCTTATTATTTGTGTACTTTAAGTTGTACTTCAATTTTTAAAAACTGAAAAAAGGATATGGAACCTGTGAAGGAAAACAAATCTTGCCACCTCCTAAATCACTAAGCCAAGGGAAAAGTCAAGCTGGGAACTACATCAGGCAAACCTGCCTCCCATTTTATTCCTAAATAAGATAGCTACAGCCGGCGCGGTGGCTCACGCCTGTAATCCCAGCATTTGGGAGGCCAAGGAGGGCGGATCACCTGAGGTTAGGAGTTTGAGATCAGCCTGGCCAACATGGTGAAACCCCATCTCTACTAAAAATACAAAAATTAGCCAGATGTGGTGGCGGGTGCCTGTAGTCCGGGCTACTCAGGAGACTGAGGCAGGAGAACTGCTTGAACCCAGGAGGCCGAGATTGCAGTGAGCCGAGATCGCACCACTGCACTCCAGCCTGGACAACAGAGCAAGACTCTATCTCAAAAAAAAAAAAAAGGGCTACATACCTCCCTCACAGTTCACTCATACGGAAATTCCTTGTGGACAAAGGACAGAGAGAACTGAAAACTCAAAGTCATCCCTCTGAGGCTCATGCATATCTGATTGCTTCCTCTGCTCTCCTGTTTCACTGACCCAGACTAAATGACTATTCCTCTACCCTTGTCTCACATATAAATCGTGTATTCAGTGAGAGGCTAATTAGAAACTCAAAAGGATGTCTCTTATCTACCTATGACCTGGAAGTCCCCTCTCCCACCTGTAGTTGTCCCACCTGTCCAGACATAACCAATGTCCATCTTACACATATTGATTGTTGTCTCAGGTCTCCCTAAAATGTACCAAAGCAAGCTGTACTCCGACCACCTTGGGCACACATCATCAGGCTTCCTGAGGCTGTGTCATGGTAGAGTCCTTAACCTTGGCAAAATAAACTTTCTAAATTGGTTGAGACCTGGCCAGGCACAGTGGCTCATGCCTGTAATCCCAGCACTTTGGGAGGCCGAGGTGGGAGGATCACCTGAGCCCAGGAGTTCCAGACCAGCCTGGCCAACATGACTGAAACCCTGTCTCTACGAAAAATACAAAAATTAGCCAGGTGTGATGGCACATGCCTATAATCCTAGCTACCCGGGAGCCTGAGGCAGGAGAATCACTTGAACCCAGGAGGCAGAGGTTGCAGTGAGCCGAGATCATACCACTGCACTCCAGCCTGGGTGACAGAATGAGACTCCATCTTAAATAAATAAATAAATAAATAAATAAATAAATAAACAAACAAATAGGTTGAGATGTGTCTTAGATATTTTGGGTTCACAAACTAAAAAGTTGATTGAAAGTTCTAAATGTGTGCATGGGGCATGACAGCTTTGACCTAGGTGGGCTGTTCAAGGAAAAGTTTCTGCTATTGATGTATTTTGGCAAGCTACATTGTAGATATCAACAAACAGATTTCAGAGTTTATACGGAGAGGCAGAAGACCCAGAGAAGAAGACAGTTGGAGGACTGGAGGACTGACACTACCTGACTTCAAGACTTCCTATAATGTTACAGTAATCAAGACAGTGTGGTATTGGTGAAAGAATAGTGAATTGATGGCTGAGCACAGTAGCTCACACCTGTAATCCCAGCACTTTAGGAGGCCGAGGTGGGAGGATTGCTTGAGCTCAGAGGTTCAAGACCAGCCTGGGCAACATGACGAAACCCCATCTCTGCCAAAAACACAAAAAATCAGCCAGGCATGGTGGTGTGTGCCTGTGGTCCCAGCTGAGGGAGGCTGAGGCAGGAGGATTCCCTGAGCTGGGGAGGCAGAGGTTGCAGTGAGCCAAGATCATACTACTGCACTCCAGGCTGGGTGACAGTGAGATTCCATCTCAACAAAAAATAAAAAAAAGGAGAGAAGAGGAGAGGAGACGAGAGAGGCAATAGATCAATGGGACAGAACAGAGAGCCCAGAAACAGACCCACACAAATATAATCAATTGATCTTTCACAAAAGAACAAATGCAATGCAATGGAGAAGAGTTTTTTCAACAAGTGGACATCCAACATGCAAATTACAAAAAATGAACCTAGATGCAGACTTTACACACTTCACAAAAATTAACTCAACATGGATAATAATCTTGAATGTAAAATTCAAAATTGAAACCCTTCGAAGATGACATAGGAGAAAATCTCGATGCCCTTGAGTTGGTCAATCACTTTTTTAGATACACCAAAGACGTGATCCATGAAAAACGTAATTTATAAGCTAAACTTCATTAAAATTAAAAACTTCTGGTCCATGAAAGACACTGTCAAGAGAATGAAACACCAACTCATAGAGTGGAAGAAAATGTTTGCAAAAGATATAACTGATAAAACACTGTTAGCCAAAACACACAGAGAACTTGTAAAAATCAACAATTAGAAAATTAGCAACCTGAGCAAAAAATGAGCAAGGAGATATACAGATGGCAAATAATAATGTGAAAAGATGCTCAACTTCATAAATCATCAGGGAAATGCAAATTAAAACAATGAGATACTACTACACACCTGTTCACGTGACCCAAATCCCAAACATGGACAACACCAAATGCTGACAAGAATGTGGAACAACAGGAACTCTCATTCGCTTCTCAGTATTTACCCAAATAAGTTGAAAACTTATGTCCACATGAATCTGCACACAGATGTTTATAGAAGTTTTGTTCATAATTGTCAAAATGGGGAAGCCACCAAGACATCGTACAGTAGGAGAACGGATAAACAAACTCTGGTCCATCCAAACAAGGAAATTTTATTCAGTGCTAAAAAGAGATGAGCTATCAAGAGATGAAAAGACATAGAGGAACTTTAAGTGCTTCTTACTAACTTAAAGAAGCCAATCTGAAGACTTCTTTTCAGAAGATAGGCGTAGGGGATCAGTCAGTGTGGCTGGAAAAACTGTAAGATGAAGTTATATGATATAGACACAAACCTTCTTGGAAAGCCAGGAGGTTTGCATAGCTTCAGTAAAGATTTGGCTGAAGGCAGTCTAATCCTCCTTACCTTTAGTTGATAGCAAAAAAAAGCAAATAACAAGGAAATGTGGGGAAGTTTATCTAAATAGCTTGTTTACTCATGTGGTCCTAAGACCAAACTTGATCAACACTGGGTGCATAATTGCTCTCTACTCAGGGGTTAATTACCCATAGATGTGTTGACTCAAAGCCTTTGTCATTTGATCTGTACTAAATAAATGCGAACTTCACTGGCTTATCAGCAGGATGCTCCAGACTCAGAGCAGAGCCCCTTAGCCGACTGACAGGCAGAATATCTGTGTTAGTGTACGTCTCTCATCTGTTGCTGGGTCAGGGTCTGCAGGTCAGACATCTGCAGAAAGGGGCTCAAGCTACGACAGGAGCAGCTTCCTTTTGTCTAAATATTCTTTAAAATAGGGCAGGATAGGCCGAATGTGATGGCTAATGCCTGTAATCCTAGCACTTTGGGAGGTCAAGGTAGAAGGATTGCTTGAGGCCAGGCTTTTGAGGCTGCAGTGAGCCATGATCATGCCACTGCACTCCAACCTATGCAACAGAGCAAGACTCCATCTCTACAAAATTTTTTTTTAAATAGCCAGGCATGGTGGTGAACACCTGTGGTCCAGCTACTCGGGAGGCTGAGGCAGGAGGATTGCTTGAGCCCATGAGTTCAAGAGCATAGTGATCTATGATCACACCACTGCAGAGCCTGGGCAACAGAGCAAGAACCCATCTTTTTAGAAAAAAAAAACAAAAAGACAGGATAGCAGATACCCTAAAGAATTTAAGGCATGGGCTGGGCACAGTAGCTCACACCTGTGATCCCAGCATTTTGGGAGGCTGAGGCAGGCGGATCACCTGAGGTCAGGAGTTTGAGACCACCCTGGCCAACATGGTGAAACCCCGTCTCTACTGAAAATACAAAAATTAGCCTGGCGTGGTCATGAGTGCCTGTAATCCCAGCTATCTGGGAGACTGAGGCAGGAGAATTGCTTAAACTGGGGAGGCAGAGGCTGTAGTGAGCCGAGACCATGCCACTGCACTCCAGCCTGGGCAACAAGAATGAAACTCTGCCTCAAAAAAGAAAAATAAAGAGTTGACAGAGGGACTCAAACAGATGTTTGTTTTTAAAAATGTTTGCAAGTGAAGCCAAAAGACAAATGACAAACTGAGAAAATGTTACAAATAGATAGGGGCTAATCTCCTTAATATACAAAGAGTTCTTGCAAATCTATAAGAAAAAAAGTAGGTGAAAATTATAAAGTTATGAACACATTGTTCATAGAAAAAATGCAAATTGTTCTTGAATATATATAAAATGCTCAGTCTTCTAAGAAAACAAATGCAATTTAAAACAAAGTAATAATTCGAGCTACACCTACTAGATTGGCAAATACAGGATGTTTTATGAAAATGTGTTGGTGTAAAAAAATGAATAGCAGTGGACGGAGGAAGAAATTACGTAAATACAGATTCACACATACCTTCACGTACTCACTTGTATATGAAAAGAATATCTTCTGGGAGAGTCTGTGAAAATCTGGTCACACTGGTAACACTTATGTCCACACAAAAATGTGCAGGCAGATATTTACAGAAGCTTTATTCATAATTGCCCAAACTGGGAAGCTCTAAGATGTCTAGATAAATAAACTCTGGTTCATCCAAACAATGGAATTTTATTCAGTGCTAAGAAGAAATGAGCTACCAAGTCATGAAAAAACATGGAGGAAACTTAAGTTCTTATTATTAAGTTAAAGAAGCCAGTTTGAAAAGGCCTTTATGAATAAAGCATCTAAAAGATCTGTGTGCAGGTTTTTGTGAGGATAAACTGAGTGCCCCAGGAAACATGGTTGAAAGGAGACATTTCATTATACACAATTCTGTGCCTTTTGAATTTTGAGCTATGTGAGTAAATTATTTAAATAACTAAAAATTAAGAATGTATTAGGTGATTTATCACTTGACTTGGAGGAATTTCCACAATATATGGAGGGAAGCAAAACACAGAAAATTGTGTATTGTATGGTCCTGTTTTTATGAAAGCAAACAATACTGAGTAAAATCCCCACATACGATTAAACACACAGGAAATGGTGTATGTGCATTATACGATGCACCCAATGATACGTTATATTGACTAGGAGTCTATGAGCATGGAGAAAGAGAGGGAAGGTCACATAACTGTTAACAATTGTTTGTTTATAGGGTACAAGTGGAGGAAGGAAAGTCAAAAGAAAGTACTCTCTAACAATGTGCCTGACATATTTACAAAATACCATATGTATGTATGTTTATACACATATAGTTACATCTACCTATCCTCTAACTAAAATTTGAGACAGAATCATCAACAAGCCACAAGAAAAGACAGCAATCTTGACTCTTGTGGGAACATCAAAGCACACATACATACACCTGGAGGTATGTGCATACCTAAGTGTGTTATGCATATGTGTCTCTAGTCCCGGGCAACTATTCATTCATTTTATTTGTCTCCATAGATTTGCCTTTTCTAGAAATTTTACATAAGAAAATCACATATATAAAGATGGTCATGGAAGGCTAAAGGTAGTTGTTTCAGAGATATGGGATTTCCTGGGATTTTTGCTTTTTAATTTTTTTTTTTTTTTTTGAGGCAGAGTCACACCTTGTCACCCAAGTTGGAGTACAGTGGCACCATCTCACCTCACTGCAACCTTCACCTCCTGGGTTTGAGCCATAAGTGTTACTATAAGTGTTAGGTGCCTCAGCCTCCCGAGTAGTGATATTAGCAGTAATATCGACTATATTATGAATGATATCGCACGGTGTACATCCCGGCTGTACATTCACTGTGATATTAGCAGTAATATCAAAGATATTATGAATAATATCACAGAGTGAACCCCACTGTGATATCAAAAGTAATATCAAAGTTATTATGAATAATTTCACAGGGTGTACACCCACTATGATATTAGCAGTAATCTTGAAGATATTATGAAGAACATCATAGGATGTACACACACTGTGATACTAGCAGTAATATTGAAGATATTATAAGTAATATCTTCAATTTTATTTTATTTCAATTTATCACAGTGGGTGTACTGGGTGTATTACAGGGTGTACACCCACTGTCATATAAACAGTAATACCAAAGACATTATGAATAATATCAAGGGGTAAACACCAATGTGATATTAGTAGTAATATCAAAGATATTATGAATCACATCGCAGAGTGTACAATCATTGTGATATTAGCGGTAATATCAAAAATATTGTGAATAATATCACAAGGAGTACACCGGGGTAATATACCTGTAATAGGGTACCTAAAGAGATGAATTAGTGAATAAGATGACAGTGTACACCCAGGGTGTACAACCACTGTGGAAATTAGCAGGGAATATCTAAGATTTTACATAATCACAGGGTGTACACTCACTGTGATATTAGCAGTAATATCAAACATGTTATGAATAATATCACAGACTGGACACCAAGGGCATACAACCACTGTGATATTAGCAGTAATATTAAAGATATTATGAATATCACAGGGTGTACATCCAGAATGTACACCCACTGAGATATTAGCAGTAACATCGAAGACATGATGAATAACATCACAGGGTGTACACCCACTGTGATATTAGCAGTAACATCAAAGTTATTAAGAATAATATCACAGGGTGGACACCCAGGATGTACACCCATGGTGATATTAGCAGTAATAGCGAAGTTATTACAAATAATAAAACAGGGTGGGGTGTACACCCACTGTGATATTAGCAGTAATAGTGAAGATACTATGAATAATATCACATTTTACCTGTTCAAAAACTGGACAAGTCTTACAGGTTAGTTCAGGATCTGCACCTTATCAACCAAATTTTTGCCTATCCATCCCATGGTGCCAAACCCATATACTCTCCTGTCCTCAATACCTTCCTCCGCAACTCACTATTCCATTCTTTGTCTTAAAGATGCTTTCTTTACTATTCCCTTGCACCTCTCGTCCCAGCCTCTCTTTGCTTTTACCTGGACTGACCCTGACACCCATCAGCCTCAGCAACTTACCTGGGGTGTACTGCTGCAAGACTTCAGGGAGAGCCCCCATTACTTCAGTCAAGCACTTCCTCATGATTTACTTTCTTTCCATCCATCTGCTTCTTACCTTATTGAATATTTTGACAACCTACTTTAGAGATCCTACAAATCTTCCCAAAGGACATCCTCCTGCTCCTCCAATATCTATTCTCAAAAGGATATCACGTATGCCCCTCCAAAGCCCAAATTTCTTCCTCATCCATTACCTATCTCAGCATAATTCTTCATAAAAACACAAACTCTGCCTGCTGATCATGTCTGGCTAATCTCCCAAACCTCAACCCCTTCTACAAAGTAACAACTCCTTTCCTTCCTGGGCATGCTTAGATACTTTCACCTTTGGATACCCGGTTTTGCCATCCTAAAAAAAAAAATTATATAAACTCACAAAAGGAAACCTAGTTGACCCCATAGATTCTAAATCCTTTCCCCACTCCTCTTTCTGTTCCTTAAAAACAGCCCTAGAAGCTGCTCCCACACTAGCTCTCCCTAACTTATCCCAACCCCTTTTCATTACACACAGCTGAAGTGCAGGGTGGAGTGGTCGGAGTTCTTACACAAGAACTGGGACTGCACCCTGTAGCCTTTCTGTCCAAACAACTTAACTTTACTGTTTTAGGCTGGCCCCCCACATTATTCCTGATACCACACCTGACCCCCATGACTATATCTCTCTGATCCACCTGACGTTCACCCCATTTCCCCATATTTCCTTCTTCCTTGTTCCTCCCCCAATCACACTTGGTTTATTGACGGCAGTTCCACCAGGTCTAGTTGCCACTCACCAGCAAAGGCAGGCTATGCTATAGTATCTTCCACATCTACCACTCTGTCCCCCTTCACTACCTCTCAGCAAGCCAAACTCATTGCCTTAACTCAGGCCTTCACTCTTGCAAAAGGACCACATGTCAATATTTATACTGACTCTAAATATGCCTTCCATATCCTGCACCACCATGCTCTTATACGGGCTGAAAGAGGTTTCCTCACTACGCAAGGGTCCTCCCTCATTGATGCCTCTTTAATAAAAACTCTTCTCAAAGCTGCTTTACTTCCAAAGGAAGCTGTAGTCATTCACTGCAAGGGCCATCAAAAGGCATCAGATCCCATCGCTCAGGGCAATGCTTATGCTGATAAGGTAGCTAAAGAAGCAGTTAACATTCCAACTTCTGTCCCTCACAGCCAGTTTTTCTCCTTCTCATCAGTCACTCCCACCTACTCCCTCACTGAAACTTCTACCTATCAATCTCTTCCCACACAAGGCAAATGGTTCTCGGACCAAGGAAAATATCTCCTTCCAGTCTCACAGGCCTATTCTATTCTGTCGCCATTTCATAACCTCGCCTCTAGTCCACCTCTTAGAACCTCTCATTTCCTTTCCACCATGGAAATCTATCCTCAAAAAATCACTCTCTGCTATTCTACTACTCCTCAGGGATTGTTTAGGCCCCCTCCCTTCCTGACACATCAAGCTCGGGGATTTGCCTGTGCCCAGGACTGGCAAATTGACTTTACTCACATGCCCCGAGTCAGGAAACTAAAATACTTCTTGGTCTGGGTAGACACTTCCACTGGATGGGTAGAGGCCTTTCCTACAGGGTCTGAGAAGGCCACCTTGGTCATTTCTTCCCTTCTGTCAGACATAATTCCTCGGTTTGGACTTTCCACTTCTATACAGTCCGATAACAGACTGGCCTTTATTAGTTAAGTCACCCAAGCAGTTTCTCAGGCTCTTGGTATTCAGTGGCTCCTGGTTTTACCTCAAACCACCACCCTTAAGTCTCTCTTGAAGTAGATAGATCTTCAGTGGCAAGGTACCCTCCAATACTTTCACCCTGATGAAGTCCTATTCTTTACCTTTATACTCACTTATTCTCATTCCCATTCTTATACCACTCTCTACCTCTACCCAGCTGTCTCCACCACACTATCCATCTCACTCACTCTCTCCTAGCCGTTTCTAATACTTTTTTAACAAACAATTGTTGGATTTGCATTTCTCTTTCCTCCAAAATTGCCAAGGCCTCAACTTATTGCTAAAAAAAAAAAAAAAGGGAGGGGCGGGGAACTCTGTATATTTTAAATGAAGAGTGTTGTTTTACTTTATCAATCTGGCCTGGCATATGACAACATAAAAAAACTCAAGGATAGAGCCCAAAACTCACCAACCAAGCAAATAATCATGCTGAACCCCTTAGGCACTCTGATTGGATGTCCTGGGTCCTCCCAATTCTTAGTCCTTTAATACCTGTTTTTCTCCTTCTCTTACTTGGACCTTGTGTCTTCCGTTTAGTTTCTCAATTCATACAAAACCGTATACAGGTCATTGCCAATCATTCTATATGACAAATATTCCTTCTAACAAGCTCACAGTGTCACCTCTTACCACAAAATCTTCCTTCAGCTTCATCTTTCCCACTCTAGGTTCCCACGCCGCCCCTAATCTGGCTCAAAACAGCCCTGAGAAACATCGCCCATTCTCTCTCCATACCACCCAAAAAAAAAAATTTACGCTGCCCCAACACTTCAACACTATTTTGTTTTATTTTTTTTTATTAATATAAGAAGACAGAAATGTCAGAGCTCTGAGCCCAAGCCTGTATGTAGACATCCAGATGGCCTGAGGCAACTGAAGAATTACAAAAGAAGTAAAAATGGCCGGTTCCTGCCTTAACTGTTGACATTACCTGGTTAAATTCCTTTTCCTAGTTCAGAAGCTCCCCCACTGTCCCCTGCCTGCAAGAGAACAACTCCCTTTGACTGTCATTTTCCACTACCTATCCAAATCCTATAAAACTGCCCCACCCCTAACTCCCTTTGCTGACTCTCTTTTCAGACTCAGCCTGCCCGTACCCGGGTGATTAAAAAGCTTTATTGCTCACACAAAGCCTGTTTGGTGGTCTCTTCACATGGATGCGCGTGACACCCTCCTTCAACAGGTGTTAACCCTACAGGACTAGAACCTAGTCAGTTATGGCAAACAGATGTTACACATGTCCCTGAATTTGAAAAACTTAGATATGTATACCATTGATACCAATTAAAACCTAATTAGCACACATGCTCTTCCTGGAGAGTCCACCCAATATGTTGCTAAACATCTTCTCTTAACTTTTCTGTTTATGAGGCGGCCCATAAAAATTAAAACTGATAATGGTCCAGCTTATGCCAGCTCACTATTTCAATAATTTTGTCACATGTGGAACATCCAACATTCCACAGGCATCTCATATAACCCCCAAAGACAGGCCATAAGAGAATATGTCCACTCTACTTTTTTTTTTTTTTTGAGGCGGAGTCTCGCTCTGTCGCCCAGGCTTGAGTGCAGTGGCCGGATCTCAGCTCACTGCAAGCTCCACCTCCCGGGTTTACACCATTCTCCTGCCTCAGCCTCCCGAGTAGCTGGGACTACAGGCGCCCGCCATGTCGCCCGGCTAGTTTTTTGTATTTTTTTTAGTAGAAACGGGGTTTCAACGTGTTAGCCAGGATGGTCTCGATCTCCTGACCTCGTGATCTGCCCGTCTCGGCCTCCCAAAGTGCTGGGATTACAGGCTTGAGCCACCGCGCCCGGCCGACTCTACTCTTAAAAATATGCTCAGAAAACAAAAAAAAAGGGGAATATGAGTAAGGACCCTGCAACACTACTAGCACAAGCTTTATTTACCCTTAATTTCCTAAATTTAAAAGATAAATTTCAATCAGCTATAGAAAAGCACTTTGCTAAAGCCTCTCAAGACATAAAACCCACAGTTTTATGGAAAGATGTAAACAGCAATGTATGGTGTGGTCCAAATGATTTGTTAACATGGGGAAGAGAATATGCTTCTGTTCACACCCCCTCAGGTCCTCTTTGGATTCCAGCACGATGCATCAAATCTTACCATGGCGTGGCTAGGACCCAACCTGGTACCAGAAATGAAGGGAATGTCCTTGCAGGACCCACACGCCTGGATGATGCGGCTTCCTGGGATGCACAAGCCCCAGACATTACCTGGGGGGTGCTAAAGAAGACAACTCAGGGGGCTGAGCAAATCCTGCTCCAGACACAGACACCATTCACTCCAGATAGTTTATTCCTTGCTATGCTCTCTGTTGTACATTGCAACTCGCATAGGGTATTGATCCTTTCTATGCCATTGCTCTGCCTGCAACCCGCACCTGATAATCGGTATTGGATCCATCTCTTAGATCCTTAGCACCTGAAACTGATAGCACCTGAAAAAGTTCTGCCCTGTTACTTGGGCAGACACTCCCTTCCCAGCCTCTAATAATGTAACTGCTTGGCTAGCAGGGATTGACTTACCCTCAGTGGGATCCCTCATTAATGGCACACATTGGACTAAGGTGCCAGGTAACACTACATATCACTCCACTATCCTCCCACTGTGTGTGACTTATAAAAGTTCTAACCCTTAGTGTGCACCTGCCCAATCACAATTATGACTACGTCATGGCAAAGGAAATGCCTTAACGCTCTTGGTTGCAGGTAGCCTCAGCTGGGCAATGCAACCAATGCCACTTTCCCCAACATTCCTTCCTGTGCTAAAGAACGTAGCCAGCAAAGTAATGGATTCCACTTTGGCTGGGAGGTCTGTCACGGGGGACATGCCTGTAGCCCCCAGTTAGGCAATTATAACATCTTAGACTGGAACCCCCACTGCCATTTGCAGGGTGACCATACTCATGTCCACATCTATCATGGCATCAATCACACTTTCATAGCCACGTCCCATCCCTCCATGATTTGGGCTGATGGGGGGATGGGATATCCCAGACCCCAAGTAAAGTCCATCATGCCACCCCAAGACACTTTATGGCACCTGGCACATCTTAGTACCTTCCTTGACACCTGGCATGGGACATATCATAATTCTAGTAACTAAACTATGACCATTATTCATAGTCACACAGATCAGTGCCAGATTTGCACTACCCATCCATATGTTTTCCTTATGGGAACTAATAATGATTACACCCCTAAACTCCACGTTTCTGACCCAAGTGCAGGGACAGGCTTGGTCTGCCTCATGTATCAATAATTACAATATATCTAATTTAAATATTACTAGCATCATAGTATTAAGAAGAAAATCTGAGGCATTCCTACCAGTCAATTTGACACGCAATTGGCAAGGCTTTTCTGCCTTTGCCACCTTAGAACGTGCCCTGTCCCAGGTCAGACCCAAAAGATTCATAGGCACACTTATAGCCTTTATAGTCTCAGCCGTAGTCATCTTGGCAACTGCTAGTGTTGCTGTGGTCTCTATTACTGAATCACTACAAACAGCTACCTTTATAGATAACTTGGCCAAAAATATGTCTAATGAACTTCTCTTACAGCAGGGTATAGATGAAAAGATTCTTGCATGTCTGCAAGCACTCCAGGCTACCTTGGAATATGTAGGGGAGTGACAAGATGCATTGACATTCCAACAGCAATGAAACTGTGACTGGGAGAATAAGCACATCTGTGTCACCTTGGAATCAATCAACATGTAGTTGGGAGGAGGTGAAACAACTCCTCGGGGAATCTTACATGATAATTTCACAGCAGACATAACGCAACTCAAAACTAAACTTCTAACATCCCTAAACGCCATAGATCTACATGTCCAACAAACAGCCATATGGCAGGATGTGCAAGAACATCTCTCCTGGATAGACCCCCACTCCTGGGGGTCACTCCTTGATTGGAAAAAATGTTACTGATTATACTCAAGTTTGTCTTACGTTATTTATTAATTCTAGGATGCAAAGCCGGAATATGAGCAGTAACCGCTATGCCAGACAAACTTGTTTGCTGCACACATTTGTACTCTTCAATCAACAAAACCTGATGCAAAAAAACAGAAAAGGGGGAGATGTAGGAGTTCAGTCAGGGTGGTGGGGAAAGTTGTAAGAAAAAGTTATAGGGAAAGACACAAACCTTCTCGGAAGGCTGGGAGGTTTTGCAAAAGCTTTGAAAGAAAATTTGGCTGAAGACAGCCAAATTCTCCTATCCAGAGCCTGAGGGCAAAGGGTAGATAACAAGGGAATGTAAATGAACATATCTACATAAATGTTTTTACTCCTGTCTCCAGAAACCAACCATTGATCATTTGTGTGCAGGACTGCTCTCTACTTGGGGGGTCAATAATGTTTATTACCCACAAATTGTGTTTGCTGCAAGCCTTTGTCATTAAATCTGTGCTAAATAAATGTGAGCAGGGCCAGCTTATGGGGGCTGCACTCTCTTGGTAGCTGCAGGACTCTCATCAGCAGTGCTGAACTGTGCGGTCTGCTAGCCACGCTGTCAGGCAAAATACCTGTGTCAGCGTACTCCTTTCATCTGTCGCTCCGCCAGAGTCTGCAGGACAGACTCGGCATGCTTTGAATGTAGAACTGATGAGACTTATACTGAGGCAATTACTGGATGAAAGGGAGAAATTCACCAGCTCAACCGTGTTCAAGTATGCAAAGCAGAGGCGGTAAGTGCATCCACGCTGCTGTGCAGCCAGCATCACATCCCTCTCCAAAACTTTCCCATCTTCCCCAACTGAAGCTCTGTCCTCCTTATCCCCATCCCAGTCTCTGGAAGCCACCACTCCTATCTCCAGGAATTTGACTTCTCTTGGGACCTCACATAAGTGGAGTCATTTGTCCATTTGTCCTTTTGTGACTGGGTTTGTTCCACTTAACATAACGTCTTCAGGGTTTCTCCAGGTTGTAGCCCTCGGGGTTTTGGGCTTGAGCAACTTGGAGGTGGCGTTTGCTGAGATGGGGATGAGGACAGGACAACTCTTCTGGCTCAGCCGGCAGTGAGCCTTCCCTTGAGGGCAGAGGCAGACATCGCATCCCTGCATTTCCAAGGGAGCTGTTTTCCCAGTAGATGCTTTCTAAAATGATTGTTGCATAAAATGGACTAGTTTCGTATATTTTGGCTTTTATAAATGAGTAGGCAAAGGTGATCCTGAATGCATGGTTCCAGAAACTGGGAAGGAAGGAAGGACTGGGCATGGTGGCTCACATCTGTAACCCCAGCACTTTGGGAAGTTGAGGCAGGAGGATGCTTGAGGTCAGGAGTTTGAGACCAGCCTGGGCAATATAGCGAGACCTTGTCTGTATTTTATTTTATTTTTGAGACAGAGTCTCGCCCTGTTGCCCAGGCTGGAGTGCAGCAGCACAATCTTGCCTCACTGTGACTTCCACCTCCCAGGCTCAAGCGATTCTCCTGCCTCCTGAGTAGCTGGGATTACAGGCATGTGCCACCAACGCCTGGCTAATTTTTGCATTTTAGTGGAAACTGGGTTTCACCATGTTGGCCAGGCTGGTCTCAAACTGCTGGTCTCAAGTGATCCACCCACCTTGGCCTCCCAAAGTGGTGGTATTACAGGCATGAGCCATTGTGCCCCACCTGATCTCTATTTAAAAAAAAAAAGGAAAATAATATTAAAAAAAAAAACTGGCTGTGTGCAGTGACTCGAGCCTGTAATTTCAGCACTTTGGGAGGCCAAGGAGGTAGAATCGTCTGAGTCCAGGAGTTTGAGACCAGCTTGGGCAACATAGTGAGTCTCCGTCTCTACAAAAAATCAAAAAAATTAACCAGGCATGGTGGCGTGTGTCTGTGGTCCTGGCTACTTGGGAGCCTGAGTGGGAGCACCACTTGAGGCCAGAAGTTTGAGGGTGCAGTGAGCCAAGATTGCACCACCGCACTCTGGCCTAGACAACAGGGTGAGACCCTATCTCAAGGGAAAAATAAAAATAAAAACTAATGCTGTGCTGGGATTACAGGTGCTATGGCTCACACTATAATCTCAGCACTTTGCGAGGCCAAGGTAGGGAGATCACCTGAGGTCAGAAATTTGAGACCAGCCTGGCCAACATGGTGAAAACCCCTCCTCTTCTAAAAATACAAAATTTAGCCGGGTGTGGTGGCATGTGCCTGTAAACCCAGCTACTTGGGAGGCTGAGGCAGGAGAACCGCTTGAATGCGGGAGACAAAGGTTGCAGAGAGCCAAGATCACACTACTGCACTCCAGCCTGGGCAACAGAGTGAGACTCTATCTCAAAAAAAAAAAAAAGAAAGAAATAAAAAAACTAGGAAGAAAAATAGAATTATATACTTTTGACAAGGATTGAGCAGAATTTCTTCTCCTGAAATTCAAGTGTGTGGGGAATCTTGAAAAACAAATACAGTATATTTAATACCTTCACCTGCAGCGGCTGTCCTAATACAGAGAACTTGGAGATGTACTTTAGGCAAATGCCTGGCAATTGTAACTCCATATTTTCTAGAGGATTTTCTTTTATAAGTATTTCCATTCCTAATGTAAGAGGACTTTTATGCACACAAAGTTGCTGTGAAAGGCTAGGAAGACATGAACAACCCCATGAAGGCCATGTTGAATCTGTGCTGCTCCCTGCATGGCTGTCCAAAGAGGCTGAAAGTCAGAGCATGCTCCACAATGTTTTTCTGGAAACACTAGCAATGCAGAGGCCACTCCCCTTCCTTCTCCTCCCCTCTCCTTCCTCTTTTCTTTTTTTCTTTCTTCTTTCAAGACAGGGGCTGGCTGTGCCATCCAGGCTGGAGTGCAGTGGCGTGATCTTGGCTCACTGCAACCTCTGCCTCCTGGGCTCAAACAATTCTCCCACTTCAGCCCCTCCTGAGTAGCTAGGAACACAAGTGCGAGCCACCATGCCTGGTTGATTCTTGTATTTTTTGTAGCGATGGCGTTTTGCCATGTTGCCCAGTCTGGTCTCCAACTCCAGGGCTCAAGTAATCCTCCTGCCTTGGCCTCCCAAAGTGTTGGGATTACAGGTATGAGGCACCACACCCCATCAGATAGTATTTCAATGGTATTTCTTCTCTCCTTTACTCACAAGAACAGTGGGAATGCTGGCAAGAGACCATTTAAACACAGTTCATTACTAGTTTTTCTTTCCCTTCCCATGTGATGGGTGAGACTCTTGAGCCTGCTGACATTGTGTTCATATCTAATGTGTTTGTGAGAAATTTGAAGCTACTGGAGGGCTTTGTCTTCGCCATCCTCTGCCCCAGCTGTAGGTGCTAACTCTCTTAATTGCTCAAGGGATGTTTTGATAAAAAAAAATCGCGTTAAAATAAAAGTTTAGTGGAATCATATGAACAGCATTTGAATTCATGGAACGCTGCCCTTTCCCTGCCATTAATTGTTCATGCTCTTCTCTTGCTACTTTTTTTTTTCTCTTTTGGGTTAAAAACAAAGCAAAAAACCCCACAAATTAACAAAAAGCTCTAAGGTGGTACAGAATAGTGCGTATAATATTTTTATGCAAATAAAAAAGTAGCACATGTAAATAAAGTGGCACACATAAATCGTGTTTTCTAGAAAGATATACCAGGGAGGGTTTGGAAGAGAAAAAAAACTCTTCTTATTTTATACTTAAAAAGATATTTTTGATGAGAATTGCTGGCAAGATGGCCGAATAGGAAGCGCTCCAGTCTGTAGCTCCCAGTGAGACTGATGCAGAAGGTGGGTGATTTCTGCATTTCCAACTGAGGCACCTGGTTCATCTCACTGGGACCCGTTGGACAGTGGGTGCAGTTCACGGAGGGCGAGTTGAAGCAGGGTAGGGTGTCGACTCACCCGGGAAGTGCAAAGGGTCAGGGAATTTTCTCCCCTACCCGAGAGAAACCATGAGGGACTGAGCCTGAGGAACTCTAGCACAGATACTGTGCTTGTCCCATGGTCTTCGCAACCCGCCAAACCAGGAGGGAAGGAGATTCCCTCCCGGTGCCTATCCCACCAGGGCCCTGGGTTTCAAGCACAAAACTGGGCAGCCATTTGGGCAGACACTGAACTAGCTGCAAGAGTTCTTTTGCTCTATACTACAGTGGCGCCTGGAACATCAGCGAGACAGAGCCGTTCACTCCCCAGGAAAGGGGCGCCGAAGCCAGGGAGCCAACTGGTCTGGCTGGGCGGGGTCCCACCCCCTGTGGAGCCCAGCAAACTAAGATCCACTGGCTTGAAATTCTTGCTGCCAGCACAGCAGCAGTCTGATTGACCCGGGACAGGAAGAGCTTGCAGGGGGAGGGGCGTCTGCCATTGCTGAGGCTTCACTAGGTGGTTTTATGATAACAGTGTAAACAAAGCCACTGGGAAGTTAGAACTGGTCGGAACCCATTGCAGCTCACCAAGACTGCTGTGGCCAGACCCAGGTTTCTCTTCTCTGGGGAGGGCATCTCTGAAAAAAAGGAAGCAGCCCCAGTCAGGGACTTATAGATAAACCTCCATCTCCATGGGACGAAGCACCTGGGGAAAGAGGAGGCAGTGAGCGCAGCTTCAGCAGAGGTAGAGGCCCCTGCCTGACAGCTCTGAAGAGAGCCGTGAACTTCCCAGCACAGCGTTCGAGTTCTGCTAAGGGTCAGACTGCCTCCTCAAGTGGGTCCCTGACCCCTGTGTGTCCTGACTGGGAGGAACCTCCCAGAAGGGGCTGACAGACACCTCATTCAGAAGAGCTCTGGCTGGCATCTGGCAGGTGACCATCGGGGACAAATCTTCCAGAGGAAAGATCAGGCAGCAGCCTTTACTGTTCCACAGCCTCCACCGGTGATACCCAGGGAAATAGGGTCGGGAGTGGACATCCAGCAAACTCCACCAGACCGGCAGCAGAGGGGTCTGACTCTCAGAAGGAAAACTAACAAACAGAAAGGAATAGCAGGTCCACTCAGAGACCCTATCCGAAGGTCACCAACATCAAAGGCCAAAGGTAGATAAATCACAAAGAGAGGGAGAAACTAGTATGAAAAGGCTGAAAAATTCAACAACCAGAATGCCTTTTCTCCTCCAAAGGATCACAACTCCTCGCCAGCAAGGGAACAAAACTGGATGGAGAATGAGTTGGACAAATTGACAGAAGTAGGCTTCAGAAGGTGGGTAATAACAAACTCCTCCGAGCTAAAGGAGCATGTTCTAACCCAATGCAAGGAAGCTAAGAACCTCGAAAAAAGGTTAGATGAATTGCTAACTAGAATAACCAGTGTAGAGAAGAACATAGATGACCTGATGGAGCTGAAAAACACAGCATGAGAACTTCATGAAGCATACGCAAGTTTCATAGCCAAATCGATCAAGTGGAAAAAAGGATATCAGTGAATGAAGATCAACTTAATGAAATAAAGAGAGAAGACAAGATTAGAGAAAAAGAAATAAAAAGGAATGATCAAAGCCTCCAAGAAACACGGGACTATGTTAAAAAACCAAATCTATGTTTGACTGGTGTACCTGAAAGTCATGGGAGAATGGAACCAAGCAGGAAAACACTCTTCAGGATATTATCCAGGAGAACTTCCCCAACCTAGCAAGAGAGGCCAACATTCAAATTCAGGAAATACAGAGAACACCACAAAGATACTCCTCGAGAAGAGCAACTCTGAGACACATAATTGTCAGATTCACCAAGGTTGAAGTGAAGGAAAAAATGTTAAGGGCAGCCAGAGAGAAAGGTCAGGTTACCCACAAAGGGAAGTCCATCAGACTAACAGTGGATCTCTTGGCAGAAACCCTACAAGCCAGAAGAGTGGGGGCCAATATTCAACATTCTTAAAGAAAAGAATTTTCAACCCAGAATTTCATATCCAGCCAAACTAAGCTTCATAAGTGAAGGAGAAATAAAACCCTTAACAAACAAGCAAATACTGAGAGATTTTGTCACCACCAGGGCTGTCTTACAAGAGCTCCTGAAGGAAGCAGTAAACATGGAAAGGAAAAACTGGTACCAGTCACTGCAAAAACATACCAAATACCAAATTGTAAAGAACATCGACACTGTGAAGAAACTGCATCAACAAACAGGCAAAACAACCAGCTAGTATCATAATGACAGGATGAAATTCACACATAACAATATTAACCTTAAACGTAAATGGGCTAAATGCTCCAATTAAAAGACACAGACTGGCAAATTGGATAGAGTATAGACCCATCAGTGTGCTGTATTCAGGGGACCTGTCTCACGTGCAAAGACACACATAGGCTCAAAATAAAGGGATGCAGGAATATTTACCCAC
>NW_016811703.1:1998832-2007204 GCF_001698545.2 Rhinopithecus bieti
AAAAAAAAAAAAAAAAAAAAAAAAAAGAAAAGTGGACAAAGTATGAACAGACACTTCTCAAAAGAAGACATTTATGCAGCCAACAGACATATGAAAAAATGTTCATCATCACTGGCCATTAGATAAATGTAAATCAAACCCACAATGAGATACCATCTCATGCCAGTTAGAATGGCAATCATTAAAAAGTCAGGAAACAGATGCTGGAGAGGATGTAGAGAAGTAAGAATGCTTTTACACTATTGGTGGGAGTGTAAATTAGTTCAACCATTGTGGGAGACAGTGGGGCGATTCCTCAAGAATCTAGAACCAGAAATACCATTTGACCCAGCAGTCCTACTACTGGGTATATACTGAAAGGATTATAAATCATTCTACTATAAAGACACACATGAACACTATGTTTACTGTGGCACTATGCACAATAGCAAAGACTTGGAACCAATGCAAATGCCCATCAATGATAGACTGGATAAAGAAAATGTGGTACATATACACCATGGACTACTATGCAGCCATAAAAAAGGATGAGTTCATGTCTTTGGCAGGGACATGGATGAAGCTGGAAACCATCATTCTCAGCAAACTAACACAAGAACAGAAAACCAAACACTCCATGTTCTCAGTCATAAGTGGGAGTTGAACAATGAGAACACATGGACACAGAAAGAGGAACATCACACACCGGGGCTTGTCTGGGTGTTGAGGGCTAGGGAAGTGATAACATTAGGAGAAATACCTGATATAGATGATGGGTTGAAGGGTGCAGCAAACCACCATGGCACATGTATACCTATATAACAAAACTGCACGTTCTGCACATGTACCCCAGAACTTAAAGTATAATTATTTTTAAAAAATTATAAAACAAAAAAATACATATTTTTAGAGGCCATACTAGTCTTCACTGTATCATTCCAATTTTAGTATACATGCTGCTGAAGCAAGTGCTATTTTATATTCTTTGGTAAGTATTTTTTACTACATGCATATATTTTATTGATTTATTCTTTTGACTATTTTATACCTAGCTAAATATGCATGTATTTTAATTTTTGTCAGCGTATTTCAGGGTGGGCTTCTGAATCTTTTGAAATGCTTTTGTATTCCAAAGTTAACTTTGTTTTTCCATTAGAATCTGGCATTTACTACCAATGTTAATTTTAACTCATACACATTTCTGCCATTGCAGGCTTACCCCAGTTCTAGGAAGTCCATCTGCCCTAACTTATTTGGTACTCATTTTGTTCCAGCTCTTGCCTGATGGGCTCATAACGGTCTTTGAATCCACACATTTCAGGCCCAGAGATACTCAACACACATGATAGACTGGATAAAGAAAATGTGGCACATATACACCATGGAATACTATGCAACCATAAAAAAGGATGAGTTCATGTCTTTGGCAGGGACATGGATGAAGCTGGAAACCATCATTCTCAGCAATTTCACCACAAAATGTATTCGAAACAAGAGTTTTGTCATCTCTCATTTTTTTTTTCTTTTTAGAGATGGGATCTCACCATCTTGTCCAGGTTTCCCCTGGGCTCACATGATTTTCCTGCTTCAGCCTCCCCAGTAGCTGGGACTACAGGCACATGCCACCATGTCCAGTTAATTTTTTAATTATTCTTTTGTATAGCTGGCATCTCATTATGTTGACCAGGCCAATTTCAAACTCCTGGCCTCAAGCAATCCTCCTGCCTCGGCCTCCCAAAGTGCTGGGATTACAGGCATAAGCCCCTCTGGTCCTGTCCCTGTCCCTCATTTTTACTACAGATTCCAGTTATTCTCCTATAGCCATTTGATTGTGTTTATTGGTGGGAATGACACTCACCCTATTTAATTTTTTAAAAAATAATATAGCCCAGAAACTGATTTCATAAAAATAAAATAAAAAATATTCCTTATTTTATTTTATTTTACTTTATTTTGGATAGAGTTTCGCTCTTGTTGCCCAGGCTGGAGTGCAATGGCGCAAACTTGGCTCACTACAACCTCTGCCTCCCAGGTTCAAGCAGTTCTTTTACCTCAGCCTCCCAAGTAGCTGTGATTACAGGCGTGAGCCACTGTGCCTGACCAAATACTCTTCTTTTCTTAAAGAAGGTCTGCTAATGGGCAGGTGGGTCATGTATGGACAGGCACAACTTCCCACCTAGGCCGCACCAGCACCTGTCCTACACAAGCTCCAGACCTGCCGGTGCCGCCACTCCTGAGATGTATTTCCTCATTAACTTCTCAGCTCCACTCACCAGCCCCTGCCCTGGAGTTTCTTTACTTGTACTGGCTACAGTTGTGAGGGGTTGTTCTCCACACAAATCGCAGCTCTCCTCTGCCACCAAGTCAAAGTGTGCTAGAAGGAATTCACTGAATGACCTTCTTGTTGCCATTCAATTTCATACAGTCTCATCAATCCACATGCCACAGGCCAGAAAGAGCCATGACAATGACCAGCTGTGGAGGGACTCATAGATGAAGCCACAGTCCTGCAAGAAAAACCGGCAAGTTTCCTCAAAACACATTTTTTTTTAGACAGAGTCTTGCTCTGTTGCTCAGGCTGTAGCACAGTCGTGCCACCTCGGCTCACTGCAACCGCCGCCTACCAGACTCAATCAATCCTTCCGGATTAGTCTACCTAGTACCTGAAATTACAGATGCCCACCACCATGCCTGGCTAAGTTTTGTAGTTTTAGTAGAGATGGGGTTTCATCCTGTTGGCCAGGCTGGTCTCAAACTCCTGGCCTCAAGTGATCTGCCTGCCTCAGCCTTCCAAAGTCCTGGGATTACAGGCATGAGTCACTGCACCTGGCTGGTTTCTCAAAAATTAAACATAAACTAGGCTTGGTAGCTCATGCCTGTAATCCCAGCAACTTTGGAAGGCCAAGCTGGGAGGATCTCCTGACTCCAGGAGTTCAAAACTGGCTTAGGCAACATGGTGAGACCCCCATCTCTACAAAAATAAAAAAAGATATTAGCTGGGCATGGTGGTATGTGCCTGTTGTCCCAGTTACTCGGGAGGCTGAAGCTAGAGGATCGCTTGAGCCAGGAGGTGGAAGCTGCAGTGAATCATGTCTGCCCCACTGCACTCCAGCCTGGGTGACGGAGTGAAGTCCTATCTCAAAAAAAAAAAAAAAAAAAAGAAAAGAAAAGAAAAGAAAAAAGTATAGAAATCGAGCAGTTCCACTTCTGGGTATATAATCACAGGAACTGACTGCAGAATCTTGAACAGATGTTTGCACAGCCATGTTCACAGCAGCGCAATTCACAATAGCCAAAAGGTGGCAGCAGCCCAAGCGCCCATCAGCAGATGGATGAATGGGCAAAACGCAGTCCGGCCACACAGTGGAATAGTCTTCAGTCTGAGAAAGGAAGGAGGTTCTGGCCTGTGCTACAACATGGACGCATCTTGAGGACATTAGGTTCGGTGAAATGACACAGACAGACACAAAAGGACAAATTTTGTCCGATTCTGCTAATCTGAGGTCCTTAGAGAATCAAATTCATGGAGACAGAAAGTAGAACGGGGGTTGCAGGGGCTGAAGGGAGGAAGATGGGGAGTTAGTGTTTAATGGGTGCAGAGATTCAGTTTGAAAAATTAAACAGTTCTGGAGATGGATGGTGGCGACGGTTGCACCGTGATGTGAACATCCTTAAATGCCACTGAACTGTGTACTTAAAAGCGGCTAAAATGTTGGCCATGGTGGCTTATGCGTGTAATCCCAACACTCTGGGAGGATGAGGTGGGTGGATCACCTGAGGTCAAGAGTTCAAGACCAGTCTGGGCAACATGACAAAACCCTGTCACTACAAAAAAAAAAAAAAAAAATTAGCCAGGTGTCGTGGTGTGCACCTGTAGTCCCAGGTACTCCAGAGGCTGAGGAGGGAGGATCACTTGAGCCCGGGAGAGGGAGGTTGCAGTGAGCCGAGATTGTGCCACTGCATTCCAACCTGGGTGGTAAGAGTGAGACCCTGTCTGAAAAAACAAAGTCTGCTGATGCAGGTGGATCACCTGAGGTCGAGAGTTTGAGACCAGTTTGGCCAACATGGTGAAACCATGTCTCTATCAAAATTACAAAAGTTAGCTGGGCATGGTGGTGAGCACCTGTAATCCCAGCTACTGGGGAGGCTGAGGCAGGAGAATCACTTGAACCCACGAGGTGGAGGTTGCAGTGAGCTGAGATTGTGCCACTGCACTCCAGCCTGGGCGACAGAGTGAGACACCATCTCAAAAAAAAAAAAAAAAAAAAGTGGCTAAAATAGTCAATTTTATAATTATATTTTGCCACAATTTTAGAAAGAGAAAGAGAGAGAAGGAGAGAAGCGAGTTATGAACAAGGAGGACAGGGATGAGCGCGTGGCAGGCACTGATCCCGGCCCTTTGAGAGTGAGATAGGAGAGAACACTTAATCCCCGCAATTAAGGGGGCATGATGTGGTTAATTCTTTCCTCAAATCTGCTTATTCATCTTCCAGCAGTTTTCTAGGGCTGTGTATGTTCCGAAAATTCCCAATATAGATGCTCCCAGCTTACAATGGAGTTACGCTGCCTGCTAACCCATCGAAAAGTCAAAAAATGTTTAAATGGGCCAGGCATAGTGGCTCATGCCTGTTGTCCCAGCACTTTGGGAGGCCAAGGCAGGCAGATCACTTGAGGCCAGGAGTTCAAGACCAGCGTGACCAACATGGTGAACCCCTTCTCTACTGAAAATACACGAATTAGCCGGGCTTGGTGGCGGGCACCTGAAATCCCAGCTACTCCCGATGCTGAGGCAGGAGAATCACTTGAACCCGGGAAGCGGAGGTTGCAGTGAGACGAGATTGTGCCACTGCACTCCAGCTCGGGTGACACAATGAGACCTTGTCTCAAAATAATAACATTAATAATAATAATAACACATTGTTAAGCGGCCCCATCATAAGTATTGTACTGTCTAAATTTGTTTCCTTCCCACATTCCTGCCTCTACTTCCTTAGATTTTGCCAGTGGTTCTCAGTGTGGGCTGACATTGGGAACCCCTGGGGTACTATCAAAATCTCCAGTGCTGGAGTCCCACGTCCAGAAATTCACATGTAATTAGCTGGGGTGGCCGGGGTATGAGGCAGTTTCAGATCTCTCTGGGTGACTGTCAGGTACAGCCTGGGCAGAGAACCACTGGTTCAGGCCACAGTTCCTTCACTGGGTGATGAGGGAGGCCTCCTGCCTCCAGGGGCCACGGCCTTCCTGCGTCCCCTGCATCCTCACCACTGCAGCCTGAGGGATCTTCCTGAAGCAACTGGACCCACTGATCTGTGGAAGGGTCGGCCAACCCCGCCGTAGGGATCAGCTCCGACCCACGGGCGGAGTTCCACCCTTCACATGTTTTGTAAATAAAGTGTCATTCGCCACTAGCTGAAGCTCATTCATTTGGGACTGCGGGGTCTGCAAAGCCTAAAATACTGATGAGCTAGTCCTTTTCAGAACACAATCCTTTTCAGAACAGTCCAAGATCAGAAGTCCTGCAAGCCTCTGGAGTTAGCTTCCCGCTGCAGGTCCTGCCTCACGACTCCTGGCTCAGTTACCTGCTCTAGGGACACCCCCCGTTGTTTTGGGCAGAATGAGGTGCACCTCCTCTTGCCCTCACAGGGCCCGGGTTCCATTAGCTCACTGTTCTCCTTGTTTGTGATTGGCCTGTCTCTCTTGCAGAACTGGGAGAGCCAGCAGGGTGGAGGGGGCGGGGCTTCATCTGTGGCTCTCACAGCTAGCCAGGGTCTGGCACACAGTAGGCGCTCAAGATATGTGCTGTCTCAGTGGTTTAGTTGAACGATATTCACTAAAGCCACATCAAAGCCTATGCTGGGCCGGGAGCCGTGGCTCATGCCTGTAATCCCAGCACTTGGGGCAGCTGAGGGAGGTAGATCACTTGAGCCCAGGAGTTCAAGACTAGCCTGGGCAACCTAGTGAGAACCCGTCTCTACTTTAAAAAAAAAAAAAAAAAAAAAAGCTACATGTGGTGGTGCTTGCCTGCAGTCCCAGCTACCAGGGTGACTGAGGTAGGAAGACGGCTTGAGACCTGGGGTTAAGGGGGTGGGTTGAGGCTGCAGTGAGACGTGATTGTTCCGCTCTACTTTAGCCTGGGCAACAGAGAAAGACCTTGTCTCAAAAAAAGGAAAAAAAAAGAAAAAGAAAAAGCCTAGGCTGACTGTTCATAGGATGAATAGAGGAGTCTTGGTTTGTGCAGAGAAACCTAGAGAGATTAAAAAAAGTTTGGCTGATTTAAAGCTTTCTCTGACTTCACTTTTGCTAAGAATTTGATGACTGCCATTCATTTAGTCACAATAATAGCAAACAATACAAGTTTTTTGCAAACAATAACAAAAATAGTTTTCATAATGTGCTAAATATGATATAAAGTGCTTTACATGTATATCATTCACATAATTGTCACAACAACCCTGTAATGGGCACTATTATTATTCCTGATGTACGGATGAGGAAACTGAGGCACAGAGGGGGTGCCTTGCCCAGATTATATACGCCTAGTAAGTAACAGAGCTGAGACTCAAACCAGGCAGCCCGGGTCCAGAGTCCAAGCTTTTTTTTCTCTTTTTACAGCAGGATCTTGCTCCGTTGCCCAGGCTGGAGGGCAGTGGTATAGTCACAGCTCACTGCAGCCTCCACCTCTGAGGCTCAACTGATCCTCCTGGCTCAGCCTCATGAGTGGCTGGGACTATAGGCATTCCGCACCATGGCCTGGCTACTTTTTTTTTTTTTTTTTTTTTTTTTGAGACAGTCTTGCTCTGTCATCCAGGCTGGAGTGCAATGGCACAATCTCGGCTCACTGCAACCTCCACCTCCCAGTTCAAGCAGTTCTCCCTGCCTCAGCCTCCTGAGTAGCTGGGATTACAGTCACCCGCCACCACGCCTGGCTAATTTTTGTTTTTTTTTTTTTTTTTTAAATAGAGATGGGGTTTCACCATATTGGCCAAGCTGGTCTTGAACTCCTGACCTCAGGTGATCCACCCACCTCAGCCTCCCAAAGTGTGGGGATTATAGGCGTGAGCCACCGAGCCTAGCCAGGTTTTCTACTTTGTGTAGAGATGAGGTCTCACTATCTTGTCCTGGTGGATTTTTAACTTCTAGCCCCAAGTGATCCTCCCACCTCAGCCTCCCCAAGTGTTGTGATTACAAGAGTGAGTCACCACACCTGGCCCAGAGTCAGAGCTTTTAACCACTATGTTACACTGCTTGAGAGTCGCAATAACTAATAACAACCCCACCCACAACCATGCAATCGTGGAGCCACCTCACAGGGTCACAGCAAGGGCCGCCCTTCCAGTACAGCAGTCATCGGCCCCACCTGCTCTGCTGAAGCCTGCGGGGGAGGCTGCACAGGCAAGGCAGAGGACGCTTCCTCTCAGAGAAGAGGAGTTCAAATCCCAGAGCCGCCTCTTCCTAGCTATGCACCCTCAGCCAAGATCATGAACTTGTTTTCCTCGTCCTTAACGATGGGGCTCACAGCCTCTTCCCCGAGCTGTTGTGAGAGTGAAGCATGTCCCAGAGCAGATACAAAACAGGCCACATGTGCAGAGGGTGGTTGGTCGGTCCATTCAGCCCGATTGGGGCCATTCGTTTGATGGGATCCAGAAACACCTTGGTCTACGGATCTAGCCAATTGCTGCTGCTGGTTTAGGTTTTGCCTGAATCTCGATCAAAAGTATCTGACAGCCTTCCCTGCTTTGTTTTATTTGAAAACATTGTAAACTCAGAAGGGCTTTTTAAGTCCCGGCCGGCCTCCTCCCTCCAAGCGGCACTCTCTCCAAGCCACTTCACAGACACATTCAGCCCTCCTCTCCCTTCTGCCAGGAGTAAGACCGTGGCCATGTCTCACTTATGATCCAACGGGATACAGACGGACAGAGACAGAATCCAGCCCCGACAAAGCACATTGAACTTTCCAGCAGGGCACGCCTGTCAAAAATAGGAAATCAGTTTCTGTAAAGCTCTCTCTTCCTCCTCTGATAAAATAAAATTGAGTGTCAAATGAACCCAAAGGGGAAGAGTCTGGCTGTGATTTTATCTTTGTCATCCCCTCTCCGCCCTTCTTAGATTTATTCATTGAAACCCATCTGTGGACCTCTTAGCTTCAGGAATTGGAACTAAAGTTGGTACTGAAGGAGGGGAAAGGGTTTATGCCAAGGCCACAGCGCCACCTTGTGACCAATATTTTTACTGCTGTCAACGCGCTCCAGCCGCGGACCTCAGAGGGTGGTGATGCACGAAGAGTATGCACAATATTGCTTCCCGAACTTTCTCAGTCTTGTCAGCTTTTTAAAAATGTATATATGTTTTAATATATGTGTTCATATATGTTTTAATAAATATGTTTTTATATA
>NW_016811703.1:2007320-2019753 GCF_001698545.2 Rhinopithecus bieti
TATGTTTTAATAAATATGTTTTTATATATTTTATGTTTTAATATATATTTGTTTTCATATATATGTTTATACATATTTGTTTTAAAAAATATATATGTATTTGCTTGTTTATTTTTCTGCATCTAATCATCTATTATATTTATTCCTAAGAGACGGGTCATGCTTTGTCACCCAGGCTGGAATGCGGTGGCCACTCACTGCAGCCTTGACTTCCTGGGCTCAAGCGGTCCTCCCAACTCATCCTCCCAAAGTGTTGGGATTACAGGCGTGAGCCACTGCGTCCAGCCTTGTCAGCTGTTCAAGTCTTAACCTGAGCATTAAATACGGACCATACACATGTAAATCACGGATATATAGTGCATTGCTTGTTTCTGCATGTACCTCAAGGATTGTAGTCTCCGGAAAATGAGTGCTCTTTATTCACTAGGTGGCTTATGAACACGTTTTGGGTTTTAACGCATTATCATTAACCCATTCATACTGTGTCCCAAACCCTGTAGTGACATCACAGGGAAAAATGACACATACCATAGAGGCCCTGACTTCAGACAGATTACAGCCTGGTCAAGAGGATTCAGTTCCTCTCAACTGGCCTTGAATTGGCCTGATACCGTCTCCCCATACACTGTAGCACCCAAATGCAGGTAGACAGTGAAATTAAGTGGATTTCAAACACGACCACGCTAACTCTGAAGCATTGGTCAGTGGCCAAGAAAATGTGATTAGGAGCTTACTGGAGCTAGCAGATTCCTTCAACACATTCAGTCCTCCCCTCACCCAAGGACAGATTAGGAAGCTCCAGCCAATGGCGCGTGTCTGTCTTGCTTTGAGAAGGAAAATGGAAGTATCTTTCCTGGAGGAGAGGGTTCCCTTCCTCTTTTCCATCTTTTCTTCCTTTATGTCTTTCTTTTTTCCCTTGTTTCCTCCCTCCCTTCCTTCTTCCAGTCTTTCTAACTTTCAGCATTTCAAATCTCCAATGGATACATTTCTGGTGAAAAGTCTAACTAGAAAAAAACTGGGATAGCGGTGGTGGTGGTGATGCTGGAATTTTACAACACTGATTATCTCAGGGTACTCAGAAAATTCTAATGGCTATTATGGGTGTCTTTTAGAAAGAAAAATTGGAAACCTAAGTTGATTGTTTCTTAATAAATTCAGTTTGTTTGGCAGACAACATATCTCCAGGCAGAGCATCTTTTTTATTTTATTTTTCGTCTTTAGATGAAACACATGGAACCCCTGCTTTAGACAGAAGTAGGTGCTGACCTCTTGTGGACATGTGTAGCACTGCAGCTCTACACAGAAGTAGGTGCTGACCTCTAGTGGACATGTGTAGCACTGCAGCACTACAGAGAAGTTGCTTAGGGAGAATAGCTATTGAAAAATGCATTCTAGAAAGATGACTGTTTTCTGCTTTTGCAGATCCCTCAAGATCCTGAAAATTTCTCCTGTACCTTCCACATTTTGGGAGCGTTACAGTTTGGGTATATGACCCTCCAGATCTCATGCTGAAATTGGGCCCCCACCATTGCAGGTGGGCCTAGTGGCAGACGATACCTTATGAATAGATTAATGCCCTGGGCAGAGGGTTAAAATGAGCTCTTACTCTGTTAGTTCTGGAGAGCTGGTTGTCAGAAGGAGACTGGCCCCTCCACTCCCACCTTGCTTCCTTTCTTTCCATGTGGTCTCTGCACACATCAATTCCCTTTCTCATCTGCCCTGAGTAGAGGCAGCCAGAGGCCCTCACCAGAAGCAGATACTAGCACCATGCTCCTTGCACAGCCTGCAGAACCATGAACCAAATGAAACATCTCTTCTTTATAAATTACCCAGTCTTAGGTATTCCTTTATAGCAACACAAAATGGACTAAGACAAGGAGCCACAAATCATCTGCAATTCTTTGGCTGATAAATTATCAAATATAGCTAACCTAACTAGCTTCCTCCCTTTTGCATATGTCTGGCCTGTCTCCTTGCACCTCTGCATTCTCTTCACGAAGCACCCAGGTAACCCATTATCCAGAGCTCTTACTAATTCTATTCAGTATTTGTTTCTTGCTGCTGGGGAAGGAGGTTGAGACCAAAGGGAATGAGGGAACATTGAGCAATTTATCTTCATTGTGACCAGCAAGGGCAAATTGTCCTTGGTCTTCTAACCCTGCAGCAAGTATTCATTGCTAAAACACACACACACACACACACACACACACACATACACACACACACATGCTGTTTATGCAAAACACATTAGTGAGGGTATTTTTCATACCTTAAGCATCAAGGAAAGCCAGCATGAAGCAGCGTAAAGAGTTCTGGGTAGGGAAACAAACAAGGTTCTAGTCCTGGCCCTGCTCAAATGACCATAGGGCACTAGGAAAGTCTCTCAGTTCCTCAGTTTTCTTTTTTCTTGTTCCTTTTTCTGTTTTTTTTAAAGACAGGTTCTCACTCTGTTGACCAGGCTGAAATACAGTGGCATGGTCACTGCTCACTGCAGCCTTGAACTCCTGGGCTCAAGCGATTGTCCTGCCTCAGCCTCTCCAGTAGCTGGGATTACAGGCACACACCACCATGCCTGGCTAATTTTTTTTTCTTTTTAGTAGAGATGAGGTCTTGTTGTATCACCCAGGCTTGTCTCAATCTCCTGGGATCAAGCAATCTTCCTGTCTCAGCCTCCCAAAGTGCTGGGATTGCAGGTATGAGCCACCCCTCCTGGCCCTCATTTTTCTCAAATGTAAAGTGAGAGAGTCTGATTAAGTGAACTTTAAAGACAAATTTGGCTTTACTTTTGTATGATTTATGTTGTCTTGACTTTTATTGAAATTTCTATTCAAAGGCACCACCCCTGAAGATTTGGTTGTTAGTGCATAGCCATGCCCAGGAAGACAGTATGGTTTCAGGCCTGTCAGATATCAGACTGGCCCTTATTAGACATGTATTAGTTATCAATTGTTGTATAACACATTACCATAATGCTTAGTGGCTTAAAACAACAACATTTATTATCTCACCCCATCTGTGGGTCAGGAATCTGGCTGTGGCTTACCTGGGTCTCCTGTCTCAGGGCCTTTTATGTGGGTGCAATCAAGGTGTTGGTTGGGGCTGTGGTCTCACCTGAAGGCTTGACTGGGAGCAGGATTCATTTCAATGTTTACTCTTGTGGCTACTGGCAGGCCTCATTTCCTTATGGACTATTCAATTGAGGGCTTCCCCTCCCTTCCCCTCCCTCCCCTCCTCTCCCTTCCCTTCCCTTCCCTACAGGGTCTCATTCCATCACCCAGGCTGGAGTACAGTGGTACAATCTCAGTTCACTGCAACCTCCACCTCCAAGGCTCAAGCAATCCTCTCACCTCAGCCTTCTGAGTAATTGGGACTACAGGTACACGCCACCACATCCAGTGGATTTTTGTAGATTTTGTAGAGATGGGGTTTTACCATGTTACCCAGGGTGGTCTCGAACTCCTGGACTCAAGCAGTCTGCTCACCTCAGCCTCCAAAAGTGCTGGGATTACAGGCATCAGCCACCATGCCAGGCTGGTTTCAGTTTCTTGTACATGGGCTTCTCCATAGGGCAGTTCATAACAAGGCAATGTGCTTTATCAGAACAAGCAAGTACGAAGAACTGGGGAAAAAGAGAGAAGAGGAGATGGAAGTTACACACTCTTGGGAGCTAATAAGTGATGGCCCATCATTTGTGCCGTGTTGTATTGATTAGAAGTGAGTTACTAACTTCAGCCACTAAATGAGAGGTGATAATACAAGGAAGGGTGTGGTAGGAATACTAGGAGGCAAGGGGTCTTTGGGAGCTATTAAGAAGCTACCTATCATGCTGTGTGACTTCAGGAAAGTGAATGTCTGTATACCTGTTTCTTTCATTGTAAAATGGGGATAATAATGCCTACCTCATAGATTTGAGGTAGGAAATACATGTAGAGTATTGGGGACATTTTACCTCAGAGCCCTGTGGATCATTACTTCCCATATCCTCCCTGCAGGAGGCCTTCCATATACACAAATGGAGAATTGAATTATCCAGGCTGTTTTATGTTTTCTCCCCTAATAGGCTTTGAGCTCCCTGAGGAATAGTAGCAAATGGCAAATAATGAAAATGTGATGATTTATTTTACCCTTACAGTTATAAATCAAAATAATAAAAGAATCTTTAAGCCACCAATTATATGCAAGAAAGAAGTTAAATAGTCATTGGAGGGCTGGTTTCTGTATTTCTCACTATGGTATTCCTAGCACCATAGCACCTGGTCTGTAGAAGACACTTAATAAATATCTCCTGAATTGTACACTGTTTTTGTTTTATAAACTATGTTTTCTCTCAAGAAAACTGGAATCGCATATTGTTTTGGCTTAAAGAGGCTGCAAGCTTCTCGATGTCATAGGGAACATGTTATTGAAAAGAAAGAACCCGGACACCATTGTCTTATCCTTTGTTAAAGTCATGAATTTTTCACGTGGAATATTGTATGATTTATGGTACTTTAAGAAGAGAAGCTCCTAGGAAAGCATAGTTTGAATGATGATTATTATCAGAAATTCAAAGGACTGTATCTTCAGCATAAGGGTGAACTAGCCCTCAGGTTTCCATAATCTGGTTTGTTCAGGAAACCTCAAGCAGTTCCTAGATGGGTAGAGCCTTCACTGCAGGCAGGAACATGTGCAAATCCTCTCTGGGGAAAAGAAGCTTCATCCAATGTCTAAAAAGCTTCCTATAATTTTTTTTTGTTTTTTGTTTTGTTTGTTTATTTATTTAATTTATTTATTTATTTTATAGATGGAATCTCACACTGTTTCCCAGGCTGGAGTGCAGTGGCACAATCTCGGCTTACGGCAACTTTTGTCTCCTGGGTTCAAGTGATTCTCCTGCCTCAGCCTCCCGAGTAGCTGGGATTACATGGGCCCGCCCACCACGCTTGGCTAGTTTTTTGTATTTTTAGTAGAGATGGAGTTTCACCATGTTGGTCAGACTGGTTTTGAACTCCTGAGCTCAAGTGATCCACCCACTTCGGCCTCCCAAAGTGCTGGGATTACAGGAGTGAGTCATCATGCCTGACAATAATTATTTTTAGTCTGATAGCAGTACACAAAAGTAATAAATGCAAAAGGAGAACAAAACAATAACCAAGAACCAGAAAAACAACAGAACAAGGCCCACAAAGATGTTATTGGAATATTAAAATTCCAATAATAATGGAAATAGTTGAACACAATTAAACAACTGTTGTTCTTACTATATTTAAATGACCAAAACATAAGCTTGGATGCATCTATGGGAAAATAGAAGTAAACAACAACAAAAAGCAAATATAATAGGAAAAAGAAATATAGTTTCTAGAAATAAAACACACAATCCTGAAATTAAAAGTTCACCAGATCAGTTCACAATCATGTTAGACATAGCTGAAGAGAGAATTAGTCACCTTGAAAACAGGCACAAAAAATTTTCCAGAAAGTAGCGCAGAGAAAAGAAAAGATCAAATATACAGAAAAATGATTAAGAGGCAGAGAGAAAAAGTCTAACATATATTTTATTGTTGTTCTATAAGTAAGGGGAAATGGGGCAGCAGCAATGTTTGAACACAGAAAGGTGAATAATTTTTTAGAAGTGCTGAGAGAGAGCAAACCACAGATTTGCTGTGAATCACAAACTGGTTCAATACAAAAAAAATTTACACTGAGATTACAGTAAAGCTTAAAAGATCAAATGGAGATCTTAGAAACAACCAGAAAAGGCTGGGTATGGTGGCTCATGTTTGTAATCCCAGCACTTTGAGAGACTGAGGAAAGACAATAGCTTAAGGCCAGGAGTTTGAGAGGAGCCCGGGCAACATAGTGATACTCCATCTCTGCAAACAAAACAAAACAAAACTAAACTAAATAATTAGCTGGGCATCATGGTGCACACCTGCAGCCCTAGCTACTTGGGAGGCTGATGTGGGAGGATTGTTGAGTCCAGGAGTTTGAGGTTACGGTGAGCTGTGATTGTACCACTGCACTCTGGCCTGGGTGACAGAGCAAGATACTGTGTCAAAAACAAAACAACCACAGGAAAAAGACATCTTCAAAGGAGTAGCAGTGAGACCAACTGCGGACTTCTCAATGGCAACAATGGGAGCCCAAAGACAATGGAATGTCATTGTTAATGCATTAAAAGAAAATAACTACTACTTTATATACTAGAAAGAGATATTTCAGGAATGAATTTGAAATAGAGATTTTTTTCATACAGACAAAATGAAAGGGTTTTTCATTATCAAATTATTAATGAGGCAAATTCTAAAGGATATATTTCAAACAGAAATCATGTGATACTAAATGGAAGAAATGAATATAGAACAAAAAGTGGTAAATATTGGGTGAGTACAGCAGCTCAAGCCTGTAATCCCAGCACTTTGGGAGACAGACATAGGTGGATCACCTGAGGTCAGGAGTTCGAGACCAGCCTGGTCAACATGAAAAACCTCGTTTCTACTAAAAATACAGAAATTAGCTGGGTGTGGTGGTGGACACCTGTAATCACAGCTACTCAGGAGGCTCAGGCAGGAGAAATGCTTGAGCCCAGGAGACAAAGGTTGCAGTAAGCCAACATTGCACCACTGCACTACAGCCTGGGTGACAAGAGCAAAACTCCATCTCAAAAAAAAAAAAAAAAAAAAAAAAAAAAAAAAAGGTGAATATCTAGATAAAATCTAAATTGACATTGGTTAGATAAAACAATAATAGGCCAGGCGCGGTGGCTCAAGCCTGTCATCCCAGCACTTTGGGAGGCCGAGACGGGCGGATCATGAGGTCAGGAGATCGAGACCATCCTGGCTAACATGGTGAAACCCCGTCTCTACTAAAATACAAAAAAAAAAACTAGCCGGGCGAGGTGGCGGGCGCCTGTAGTCCCAGCTACTTCGGAGGCTGAGGCAGGAGAATGGCGTAAACCCAGGAGGCGGAGCTTGCAGTGAGCTGAGGTCCGGCCACTGCACTCCAGCCCTGGCGACAGAGCAAGACTCCGTCTCAAAAAAAAAAAAAAAAACAATAATAATACCTTGTGAGGTTTAAAATAAAATTAAAATTAAAATTCATGACAATGACAGCAAATATGTTGGAGGAGGATAAATGAAATGTAAATGCTCTACAGATTTTTAGTTGTCCAAGAAAAGAGTAAATATTGACTTACTTTAGAATCTGATATGTTAATTATGCATGTTTTAATTTCTAGGTATCCAGGAAAATAATGGAAATAGAATATATAACTTATAAATCAGGAGTAGGAAAACCAGAATAATAAAACATAATTAAGAAGCAAGAAGGTGGGCGAAACAGAACAGACAGGGCAATTCCAAAGCACAAAATAAGGCCGGGCATGATGGCTCACGCCTGTAATCCCAGCACTTTGGAAGGCTGAGGCAGGTGGATCACTTGAGGTCAGGAGTTTGAGACCATCCTGGCCAACATGATGAAACCCTATCTCTACTAATAACAAAATCCAAAACAAAGCAAAACAGAAAGCACAAAATAAGATGCCAGATTTAAACTAAATCTATTAGCAATTGCATTAGATGTAAGTGGATCACATGCTCCAGTTAACAAAGATCCTCAGGTTATTTTAAAAAAAAAAAGGAAAATGGGCCGGGCGCAGTGGCTCACGCCTGTAATCCCAGCACTCTTGGGAGCCGAGGCGGGTGGATCACAAGGTCAGGAGATCGAGACCACGGTGAAAACCCCCGTCTCTACTAAAAAACAAAAAAAAAAAGGAAGCGGGCGCCGTGGCGGGCGCCTGTAGTCCCCAGCTACTCGGGAGGCCTGAGCAGGAGAATGGCGGGAACCCGGGAGGCGGAGCTTGCAGTGAGCCGAGATAAGCGCCACTGCACTCCAGCCTGGGTGACACAGCGAGACCTCCTCTCAAAAAAAAAAAAAAAAAAAAAAGGAAATGAAATCATATGTTATTTAATAAGAGATATTTTAAGCATAAAATAATCAAAGTATGAGTAAGAGGACAGTGTAGTAGCTTTCCATTTCTGCTGTAACAATTTATCACAAACTTAGTAGCTTATGTGATACAAACAAGGTTTTACTGAGCTAAAATCAAAATGTTTTCAGGGCTGTATTCTTCCTGCAGATTTTAGATACCAAAACATTTTTGGCCAGGCATGGTAGCTCATGTCTGTAATCCCAACACTTTGGGAAACCAACGCAGTAGGATCACTTGAGCCCAAGAATTCAAGACCATCCTAGGCAACATAGGGAAACCCTATCTCTACAAAAAAAATAAACAAAATTAGTTAGGTTCAGTGGCATGTACCTGTAGTCCCAGTTACTCGGGAAGCGAGGTGGGAGGATTGCTTGAGCCTGAGAGGTAGAGGCTGCAGTGAGCTGAGATTACGACATTGTACTCTAGCCTGGGCAACAGAGTGAGACCCTGTCTTAAAAAAATGAAAAGGACTCTATTTTGGGGTCTTCTCCTGCTTCTGGAATCTTCTAGAAGTTGCCTACATTCCCTGGCTCATGGCCCTCCTCCTCCATCTTCAAAACCAGCAATGTTGAGCCAAGTCCTTCTCACATTGCATCATTCTGACCCAGTCACTACTTCTGCCTCTTTCTTTCACTTTTAAGGACATTGATGATAATATTGGGCCCACCTGGCTAATTCAGGACATTTTTCCCTATTTTAAGGTTAGGTGATCAGCACATATCTGCAACCTTAATTCCCCTTGGCTACATAACATATTCAACAGGTTCTGGGGAATTAGAATGTGGACAACGATGAGGGCCATAGATAGGGAAAGATATACCATGAAAGTATTAATCAAAAAGAAAGCCAGGGTAGCTAT
Organism: Rhinopithecus bieti; assembly: GCF_001698545.2. Classification (NCBI taxonomy): domain Eukaryota; kingdom Metazoa; phylum Chordata; class Mammalia; order Primates; family Cercopithecidae; genus Rhinopithecus; species Rhinopithecus bieti. Next base: position 2,016,152 of record NW_016811703.1, read on the forward strand.
ATTTCTTTATTTTTTAGAGATGTCTCGCTACATTTCCCAGGCTCACCTCAAACTCCTGGGCTCAAGGAATCCTCTTGCCTCAGCCTCCCCAGTAGCTGGGAGTGTGGGCATGTGCCACCACACTCAGCTTCAGTGTAGCTATATTTATATTAGACACAACAAACTTTAAAAAGTCAAAAAAGACCTAAATAGACATGCCCTATTCATTAATTGGAAGTCTTAACTTCATTAAAACACCAATTTTCCCCCAATTTAATCTGTGAATTTGATACAATCCCAATCAAAATCTTTGCAGGGTTTTTTATAGACAGAAAAGTTAAACATAAAATTTATATGAAAAAGCAAAGTGGGGATTGCCAGCAAGATGGACAAATAGGAACAGCTCCAGTCTGCAGCTCCCAGTGAGACTGACACAGAAGGTGGGTGATTTCTGCATTTCCAACTGAAGTACCCGATTCACCTCACTGGGACCGGTTGGACAGTGGGGGCAGCCCACAGAGGGCAAGCCGAAGCAGAGTGGGGTGTTGCTTCACCCAGAAAGTGCAAGGGGTTGGGGAATTTTCTCCCCTACCCAAGGGAAGCCGTGAGGGACTGAGCCTGAGGAACCGTGCACTCCAGCCCAGATACTGCGCTTTTCCCATGGTCTTTGCAACCTGCAGACCAGGAGATTCCCTCCAGTGCCTAAGCCACCAGGGCCCTGGGTTTCAAGCACAAAACTGGGTGGCCATTTGGGCAGACACTGAGTTAGCTGCTGGAGTGTTTTTTCTATACCTGAGTGGAGCCTGGAATGCCAGCAAGACAGAACCTTTAACTCCCCTGAAAAGGGGGCTGAAGCCAGGAAGCTAAGTGGTCTGGCTCGGTGGGTCCCATCCCCACAGACTCCAGCAAACAAAGATTCAATGCCTTGAAATTAGATCGACCCGGGAGCTGGAGCTTGGTGCGGGGAGGGGCGTCCACCATTGCTGAGGCTTGAGTAGGTGGTTTTGCCCTCACAGTGTAAACAAAGCCACCAGAATGTTCAAAGGGGGCAGAGCCCACTGTAGCTCAGCAAGGCCACTGTGGCCAGACTGCCTTTCTAGATTTCTCCTTGCTGGGCAGGGCATCTCTGGAAAAAACCAAAAAAAGGCAGCAGCCCTAGTCAGAGACTTATAGATAAAATCCCCATCTCCCTGGACAGAGCACCTGGGGGAAGGGGCGGCTGTGGGCACAGCTTCACCAGACTTAAACGTCCCTGCCTGGCAGCTCTGAAGAGAGCAGCAAATCACCAAGCACAGCATTCGAACTCTGCTAAGAGTCAGACTGCCTCCTCAAGTGGGTCCCTGACCCCCGTGTATCCGACTGGGAGACACCTCTCAGTAGAGGCTGAAAGACACCTCATACGGGAGAACTCTGGCTGGCATCTGGCAGGTTCCCCTCTGGGATGAAGATTCCAGAAGAAATAATAGGCAGCAATCTTTGCTGTTCTGCAGCCTCCGTGGTAATACCCAGGCAAACAGGGTCTGGAGTGGACCTCCAGCAGACTCCAGCAGATGTGCAGCAGAGGGGCCTGATTGTTAGAAGGAAAACTAACAAACAGAAAGGAATAGCACGTCCACTCAGAGACCACATCCAGAGGTCACCAACATCAAAGACCAAAGGTAGATAAATCCATGAAGATGGGAGAAACCAGCACCAAAAGCTTGAAAATTCCAAAAACCACAATGCCTCTTCTCCTCCAAAGGATCACAACTCTTTGCCAGCAAGGGAACAAAATTGGACAGAGAATGAGCTTGATGAATTGACAGAAGCAGGCTTCACAAGGTGGGTAATAACAAACTCCTCCAAGCTAAGACAGCATGTTCTAACCCAACGCAAGGAAGCTAAGAACCTTGAAAACAGGTTAGATGAAATTGCTAACTAGAATAACCCATTTAGAGAAGAACATAAATGAAATAATGGAGCTGAAAAACACAGCATGAGAACTTCGTGAAGCATACACAAGTATCAATAGCTGAATCAATCAAGTGAGAGAAAGGATATCAGACAATGAAGACCAACTTAATGAAATAAAGCATGAAGACAAGATTAGAGAAAAAAGAATGAAAAGGAACAAACAAAGCATCCAAGAAATAGGAGACTATGTGAAAAGACCAAACCTACATTTGATTAGTGTACCCGAAAGTAACAGGGAGAATGAAACCAAGTTGGAAAACACTCTGCAGGATATTATCCAGGAAAATTTCACCAACCTAGCAAGACATGCCAACATTCAAATTCAGGAAATACAGAGAACACCACAAAGATACTCCTTGAGAAGACCAACCCCAAGACACATAATTGTTAGATTCACCAAGGTTGAAATGAAGGTAAAAATGTTAAGGGCAGACAGAGAGAAAGGCCGGGTTACCCACAAAGGGAAGCCCATCAGACTAACAGCAGATCTCTCCACAGAAACCCTACAAGCCACAAGAAAGTGGGGGCCAATATTCAACATTCTTAAAGAAAAGAATTTTCAACCCAGAATCTCATATCCAGCCAAACTAAGCTTCATAAGTGAAGGAGAAATAAAGTCCTTTACAGACAAGCAAATGCTGAGAGATTCTGTCACCACCAGACCTACCTTACAAGAGCTCCTGAAGGAAGCACTAAACATGGAAAGGAACTACTGGTACCAGCCAATGCAAAAACATACCAAATTGTAAAGAACATTGACACTATGAAGAAACTGCGTCAACAAACGAGCAAAATAACCAGCTAGCATCATAATGAGAAGATCAAATTCATGCATAACCATATTAACCTTAAATGTAAATGGGCTAATTGCCCCAATTAAAAGACACAGATTGACAAATTGGATAAAGAGTCAAGACCCATTGGTGTGCTGTATTCAGGAGACCCGTTTCACATGCAAAGACACACATAGGCTCAAAATAAAGGGATGGAGGAATATTTACCAAGCAAATGCAAAGCAAAAAAGAGCAGGAGTTGCAGTTTTAATCTCTGATGAAACAGACTTTAAACCAACAAAGATCAAAAGAGACAAAGAGGGCATTACATAATGGTAAAGGGATCAATGCAACAAGAAGAGATAACCAGCCTAAATATATGTACAGCCAATATGGAAGCACTCAGATTCATAAAGCAAGTTCTTAGAGACATACTAAGAGACTTACACTCCCACACAGTATTATTGGGAGACTTTAACACCCCACTGTCAATATTAGGCAGATCAATGAGACAGAAAATTAACAACGATATTCAGAACTTGAACTCAGCTCTGGACCAAGTGGACCTCATAGACATCTACAGAACTCTCCACCCAAAATCAGCAGGATATATATTCCTCTCAGCACCACATTGCACTTATTCAAAAACTGACCACATAATTGGAAGTAAAACAGTCCTCAGCAAAAGCAAAAGAATTGAAATCATGGCCGGGCGCGATGGCTCAAGCCTGTAATCCCAGCACTTTGGGAGGCCGAGATGGGCGGATCACGAGGTCAGGAGATCGAGACCATCCTGGCTAACATGGTGAAACCCCGTCTCTACTAAAAAATACAAAAAATTAGCCGGGCACGGTGGCGGGCGCCTGTAGTCCCAGCTACTCGGGAGGCTGAGGCAGG
>NW_016811703.1:2021206-2025500 GCF_001698545.2 Rhinopithecus bieti
GTCTCAGCCCCAAATCTCCTTAAGTTGATAAGCAACTTTAGCAAAGTCTCAGGATACAAAATCAATGTGCAAAAATCACGTGACTATACACCAATGATAGACAAACAGAAACCCAAATCATGAGTGAACTCACATTCACAACTGCTACTAAGAGAATAAAATACCTAGGAATACAACTTACAAGGGATGTGAAGCACCTTTTCAAGGAGAAGTACAAACCACTGCTCAAAGAAATGAGAGGACACAAATAAATTGAAAAACATTCCATGCTTATGGAGAGGAAGAATCAATATTGTGAAAATGACCATACTGCACAAAGTAATTTATAGATTCAATGCTATCCCCATCAGGCTACCATTGACTTTCTTCACAAAATTGGAAAAAACTGCTTTAAACTTCACATGGAACCAAAAAAAGAGCCCACATAGCCAAGACAATCCTAAGCAAAAAGAACAAAACTGGAGGCATTACACTACCTGACTTCAAACTATACTACAAGGCTACAGTAACCAAAACAGCATGGTACTGGTACCAAAACAGATCTATAGACCAATGAAATAGAACAGAGGCCTCTTAAATAACACCACACATCTACAACCATCTGATCTTTGACAAACCTGATAAAAACAAGCAATGGGGAAAGGATTCCCTATTTAATAAATGGTGTTCGGAAAACTGGCTTGCAATATGCAGAAATCTGAAACTGGATTTGTTCCTTAAACATTATATAAAATCAACTCAAGATGGATTAAAGACTTAAACCTAAGACCTAAAACCATAAGAACCCTAGAAGAAAACCTAGGCAATACCATTCAGGACCTAGGCTTGGGCAAAGACTTCACGACTAAAACACCAAAAGCAATGGCAACAAAAGCCAAAATTGACAAATGGGATCTAATTAAACTAAAGAACTTCTGCACAGCAAAAGAAACTATCATCAGAATGAACAGGCAACCTACAGAATGGGGGGCAATTTTTGCAATCTGTACATCTGACAAAGGGCCAAGATCCAGAATCGACAAAGAACTTCAACAAAATCACACAAAAATACAAAGAACCCCATCAAAAAGTGGGTGAAAGATATGGACAGACACTTCTCAAAAGAAGACCTTGATGTAGCCAGCACACATATGAAAAAAAGCTCATCATCGCAGGTCATTAGAGAAATGCAAATCAAAACCACAATGAGATACCATCTCATACCAGTTAGAATGGTGATCATTTAAAAGTCAGGAAACAACAGATGCTGGAGAGGATGTGGAGAAATAGGAACGCTTTTACACTGTTGGTGGGAGTGTAAATTAGTTCAACCATTGAGGAAGATAGTGTGGCGATTCCTCAAGGATCTAGACCAAGAAATAACATTTGACCCAGTAATCCCACTGGTGGGTATATATCCAAAGGATTATAAATCATTCTATTATAGAGACACATGCACACATATGTTTATTGTGACATTATTCACAACAGCAAAGTCTTGGAACCAATGCAAATGCCCATCAATGATAGATTGGATAAAGAAAATGTGGCACATATACATCATGGAATACTATGCGGCCATAAAAAGGATGAGTTCATGTCCTTTGCAGAGACATGGATTAAACTGGAAACCATCATTCTCAGCAAACTAACACAAGAACAGAAAAGCAAACACCTCATGTCCTCACTTATAAATGGGAGTTGAACAATGAGAACACATGGACATAGGAAGGGGAACATTACACACTAGGGCCTGTCTTGGGGTTGGAGGCTAGGGGAGGGATAGCATTAGGAGAAATACCTAATGTAGGCGATGGGTTGATGGGTGCAGCAAACCACTATGGCGCATGTATACCTATGTAACAAAACTGCACATCGGCACATGTACCCCAGAACTTAAAGCGTAATAAAAAAAAAAGAAAAGAAAAGAAAAGAAAAGAAACTAGAATAGCCAGAGCAATTCTGAAAAAGAATAAATAATTTGGAGGATTCACACTACCTAATTTCAAAAATTACTACAAAACTATAGTAATCAAGACAGTGTGATATTGGTAAAAGAACAGATTATATGTCTATATATTTGTGAAATACTCATACAAATATGGTGAATTGGTTTTTAACAAAAATATAAAGGCAATTCAAGGAAGAAAGGATATAATTTTAAACAAATGATGCTGCAACAATTGGATAGTCTTATGCAGAAAATACCCCAAAACAGACAAACAATGTCCCCAAGAAACTCTGACCTACATCTCACATATTATACAAAAATTGACTCAAAATGTATCACAGACATAAAAGTAGAACCTAAAGCTATAAAACTTCTCAAAGAAAAGGGAGTAGAACTTTTCTGACCTTGAATTAGGAAAAAGAGTTCTTGGATGTGACACCAAAAGCATGATCCATAAGATAAAAAATTATAAATTGGACTTCAGTTAAAAACTATTTCTCTGTGAAAGACATGTTAAGAGAATGAAAAGATAAGCCACAAACTGGAAGAAGATACTTGCAAATCACATTATATGACAAAGGGCCATATATACTAAATATTCAGAAAATGTCAAGAACTCTCAAAACTAAACACCAAAAACTGACCGAAATTTTAAAAATGAGCAAAAGATTTAAAAAAATGCAAAAGCAGACACCTCACTAAAGACATGTAAGTGCAAATGAACAAATGAGAAATTGTTCAACGTCATTAATTTTTAGAAAAATGCAAATTAAAAGACCCATGAACTACTACTACATACCTAAATAGAATGAGTAAAACAAAAAACCTGGTAATACTAAAAGCTCACATGATGTGTTGAAATTGGAACACTCTTTCATTGTTAGTAGGAATGCAAAATGACACAGTCACTCGAAAAAATAATTTGGCAGTTTCTTATAAAATTAAAAGTACATTTACCATATCACCCAGCAATCCCAGTATAGAGAGAAATAAAAACTTTTGTTCATGAGAAAATCTGGCTTGGGCATGGTGGCACAAGTGTGCAATCCCAGCACTCTGGGAGGCTGAGGCGGGTGAATCTCTTGAGCACAGGAGTTTGAGACCAAAATGGGCAACATGGTAAAACCTCATCTCTACCAAATATGCAAAAATTGACCCGGCATGGCAGTGTGTGCCTAGAGTCTCAGCTACTTGGGAAGTCGAGGTAGAAGGGTTGCTTGAGCCTGGGAGGTTGAGGCTGCAGTGAGCCAAGGTTGCACCACTGCACTACAGCCTGGGTGACAGAGCAAGACCCTGTCTCAAAAAAAAAAAAAAGATTGTACATGACATTTTTAGCAGTCTTTTTTCTTTTCTTCTTCTTCTTCTTTTTNAAGAGCTCCTGAAGGAAGCACTAAACATGGAAAGGAACTACTGGTACCAGCCAATGCAAAAACATACCAAATTGTAAAGAACATTGACACTATGAAGAAACTGCGTCAACAAACGAGCAAAATAACCAGCTAGCATCATAATGAGAAGATCAAATTCATGCATAACCATATTAACCTTAAATGTAAATGGGCTAATTGCCCCAATTAAAAGACACAGATTGACAAATTGGATAAAGAGTCAAGACCCATTGGTGTGCTGTATTCAGGAGACCCGTTTCACATGCAAAGACACACATAGGCTCAAAATAAAGGGATGGAGGAATATTTACCAAGCAAATGCAAAGCAAAAAAGAGCAGGAGTTGCAGTTTTAATCTCTGATGAAACAGACTTTAAACCAACAAAGATCAAAAGAGACAAAGAGGGCATTACATAATGGTAAAGGGATCAATGCAACAAGAAGAGATAACCAGCCTAAATATATGTACAGCCAATATGGAAGCACTCAGATTCATAAAGCAAGTTCTTAGAGACATACTAAGAGACTTACACTCCCACACAGTATTATTGGGAGACTTTAACACCCCACTGTCAATATTAGGCAGATCAATGAGACAGAAAATTAACAACGATATTCAGAACTTGAACTCAGCTCTGGACCAAGTGGACCTCATAGACATCTACAGAACTCTCCACCCAAAATCAGCAGGATATATATTCCTCTCAGCACCACATTGCACTTATTCAAAACTGACCACATAATTGGAAGTAAAACAGTCCTCAGCAAAAGCAAAAGAATTGAAATCATGGCCGGGCGCGATGGCTCAAGCCTGTAATCCCAGCACTTTGGGAGGCCGAGATGGGCGGATCACGAGGTCAGGAGATCGAGACCATCCTGGCTAACATGGTGAAACCCCGTCTCTACTAAAAAATACAAAAAATTAGCCGGGCACGGTGGCGGGCGCCTGTAGTCCCAGCTACTCGGGAGGCTGAGGC
>NW_016811703.1:2030222-2032681 GCF_001698545.2 Rhinopithecus bieti
TTTTTTTTGAGACAGAGTCTCTCCCTGTCGCCCAGGCTGAAGTGCAGTGGTACAATCTAGGCTCACTGCAGCCTCAATCTCCAGGGTTCAAGCGATTCTCCTGCCTCAGCCTACCAAGTAGCTGGGATTACAGATGTACATCACCACACCTACCTAATTTTTGTATTTTAAGTAGAGATGGGGTTTTGCTATGTTGGCCAGGCTGGTCTCGAACTCCTGACCTCAGGTGATCTACCCACCTCAGTCTCTCAAAGTGCTGGGATTACAGGCGTTAGCCACCATGCTCAGCAACAGTCTTGTTTCTAACCACCAAAAACTGGAAATAATCTAAGGGTTCTTCAAGTAGCTAATGCTTAAACAAATTTTGCCACATTTATGTGTTAGAAAACTACTAGCAACAAAAAGAACAAATCATTGACACATGCAACAACATGGATGAATCCCAAAGGCATTCTGCTAAGTGGAAGAAGTCAGTCTCAAAAGAGAGTCTATTCCATGGTTCTCTTTATAGGCTATTCTGGAAAAGACAAAACTATCATCAGTGGTTGCCAGGGATTAGTGGGAGGGAGGAGGAGGCTGTCTATAAAGGGGAATGTGAAAAGGTTTTGGGGTGATGGAACTGGTCTGCAACTTGCTTGGGGTGGTAGTTACACAACTCAATGTATTTATTCAAACTCATCAAACTGTTCCAAAAAGAGTGATTTCACTATTTGTAAAACAAAAACAAATTAAGTAAAATAGACTTTAAGGCAAAAGCAATACTAGACATATAGAGAGTTACATTGAAATGTGAAAGTTAGATTCATCAGAAAGAATTATTGATTTCTAAACTTGTATTTAATAATTTGCCTCAAAATATAATAAAAGGTAATTTGACAGAATCACAGGAAAAATAAATAAATCTACAATTATCCTGGAAGACTTATTTTTATTTTCTGAGACAGAGTCTCTCTCACTTTGTTGCCCAGGCTGAAGTGCAATGCATGATCACAGCTCACCACAGCCTCAAAAACCTTCTGGCCTCAGGTGATCCTCCCATCTCAGCCTCCTGAGTAGCTGGGACCACAGGCATGTACCACCATGCCTGGCTAATTTTTTAAAATTTTTTCGTAGAAATGGAGTCTCACTATGTTGCCCAAGGCTGGTCTCAAACTTCTGGGCTCAAGCCATCCTCCTGCTTTGGCCAACAAAGTGCTGGGATTACAGGCATGAGCCCCCACACCAAGCCTATCCTGGAAGATTTTTAAAAATCTCAGATGTCTCAATAATTGACAGAAAGAGCAGCAAAAGGATCACTAATGATGTAGATTTGACCATCATCATTAGCAAAATGGAGGTCAGGTAAATATTTAAAACATTGCTTCCAATAATTTTAGAATAAATTTTTTTGGGGTGTGTACATTATATTTTTTAAAACTGACTATATTCTGGGCCATAAATAAAAAAATTAAAGTGCGGAAATCACACAAAGTTTAGCTTTTGAACAAAGTATGATTAGGCTAGAAATCAATGATAAAAGATAATCTCTCTAATTTGGAAATTAAGAAATATACCTCTAAATAATGAATCCAAGAAGAAATAATAATGAGAATTTAAAATACTTGACTTGAACAATAAAAATACTATATTTGAAAACGTGTTGTTATAGCTAAAATAGTACTTAATGAGAAATTTATAACCCTTAAGGGATATACTATAAAAGGGCCCAAGATAAATGAGTTAAACATCCATATTAACTAAGTAAAAAAGAAACTGTAGAGAGTGAAAAGAAGAAACAATTATGATAGGATAAATTAATAGAGGAGAAAATAAATACATACAAGCAGGGTTTAATACAGACAGAAATTGTTCCTTCAAAAAAAGATTTAAAAAATTGACAAACCTTTGGTGAGACTGACCGAGGAAAGAAGAAAAATGGTGCAAAAAATTGAGGAGTGGAAAGGGGACATAACTTAGAAATTGTAAAAATTCACGATATAATAATAAATCATCATGAACAACTTTATGCCAAAAATCTTAGGTGAAACAGCCATACTTTGGGCGGGGGGCACCCAAGATGGCCAAATAGGAACAGCTCCAGTCTCCAGCTCCCAGCATGAGTGACACAGTAGAGGGGTGATTTCTGCATTTTCAACTGAGATACCAGGTTCATCTCACTGGGGCATGTCAGACAGTTGATGCTGGTCTGCGGGTGCAGCAAGACCAGTGAGAGCTGAAGCAGGGCGAGGCATCACCTCACCTGGGAAGCGCAAGGGGGAAGGGAATTCCTTTTCCTAGCCAAGGGAAATTGAGACACACAACATCTGGAAAATTGGGTAACTCCCACCCTAATACTGTGCTTTACCAAGGGTCTTAGCAAACGGCACACCTGGAGATTACATCCCACACCTGGCCTGGATGGTCACACGCCCATGGAGCATCCCTCATTGCTAGCACAGCAGTCTGAGATCTAACTGCAA
>NW_016811704.1:0-216 GCF_001698545.2 Rhinopithecus bieti
GGTCGTCGGGGCCTGAGACATGTGCTGAGGTGGTCGGGGGCCTGAGACTTGTGCTGAGGTGGTCGGGGTCCTGAGACATGTGCTGAGGTGGTTGGGGGCCTGAGACTTGTGCCCGAGGTGGTTGGGGACCTGAGACTTGTGCTGAGGTGGTCGGGGTCCTGAGACATGTGCTGAGGTGGTTGGGGGCCTGAGACTTGTGCCCGAGGTGGTCGGGGC
>NW_016811705.1:0-5905 GCF_001698545.2 Rhinopithecus bieti
GGTTTGAGCCACCGCGCCCGGCCGATGACTTATATCTTAACATGTTGTTTACATTTCTATATTGCAGTAAATATGACTTTCTAATGTCTCTACTTAAAAGTCTTCATGGCTGAGTATAAACATTGTGATCTAATAGTTATTATTTAGAATTTATAGTGCTGGGGCAGTTGAGGAATTTTGAGAAACTATTACCCCTTTGACATTCAGATACCAATGACTTAAACATCTCAAGTGCTCCCAGCACTTTACTTATATTAACTCAGTTAAATCATGACAACTCCCGTGAGTCAGATACTTCTTATTATCTCCATCTTACAGATGAGAACACTTTAGCACAGAATGATTAATAACCTGGTCAAGGACAGACAGCCTCTAGGTGATTCAGTCAGGGTTTCATTCAGTTTAGTTGCTGAGTCCATACTTTTAACTACAATGTTCCTGTATCTTGAATACTTACAATTGGCCAGATCGTAGGGGCTCTAGGTTCATTACTAACAAAAGACCCCATCCCCAGAATGACCCAGTTAATGAATGGAAAAGCTGAGCATCTAAGCAATTTCTGAATTAAGAAATAACTTGAATTTAGCCCCTCCCCCACCTCCTCTGTGTGTGTGTTTAATCATAGCTTTATTGAGATATCATTTACATGCCATGTAATTTACCCTTTACAAATGTACAATTTGGTGGTTTTTAGAATATTCACAGTTGCTCAACCCTTACAGTGATCTAACTTTAGAACATTTTCATCACCCCTGAAAGAAACTCTATACCCATTAGTAGTCATTCCTGTTTCCCCTTCCATCTCGCCCCTGTAAACCACTGATTGACTTTCTGTTTGTATGGATTTGCCTATTTTGGATGTTTCATATACATGGAATCATACAATATGTGTTTTTTTTCTGTGTGTGTGTGTGTGTGTGTGTGTCTGGATTTATTTACTTTAGTATAATGTGTTCAGGGTTCATCTGTATTGTAGCATGTATCAGTACTTCATTGCTTTTTATTGTTGAATAATATTTTATAATATAAATATACTACATTTTGTTTACACATTCATCGGTTGATAGACATTTGGGTTGTTTCCACTTTTTAGGTATTCTGAATAATGCTGCTGTGAGCATTTGTGCACAAATTTTTGTGTGAAAATATGTTTGCATTTATCTTGGGTGTATACCTAGAAGTAGAATTTCTGGGTCGTATGATAAATCCATGTTGAACTTTTTGAGGAATTCTCAAAAAATCCACAGCATCTACATTCTCACCAGCAGTTTCTGAGGGTTCCAACTTCTCTACATTCTTACCAAAACTTGTTATTACTCTTATTTTTGATTAGACTCAAACTAGTGATGTGAAGGGGTATTGCATTATGATTTTTATTGTGGATTTTTCTGATGACAAATGATGTTGAGGATCCTTTTATGTGCTTATTGGCCATTTATGTATCCTCTCTATTTAAAAGTCCACTCAAATCTTTTACCCATGGTTTAACTGTTTTTTTTTTTTTCTGTTTTTTCTCTGTTGAGTTGTGTTCTTTACTTATTCTTATTGTGATTTATAATATTTTCTTCTATTTTGTAGTTTATATTTTCATTTCCTTGATGATAGCTCTTCGACATGCAAAAGTTTTTAATTTGATAGGGTCAAATTTATGTTTTCTTTTTGGCTTGTGCTTTTGTTGTTTTATCTAAGAAACCATTGTCTTACTCAAGTTTGCTAATATTTGCTTCAGTGTTTCTTCCTAAGAGTTTTAGAGTTTTAGCTCTAATATTTAAAATGTGTGGGCTTTTGAAAATAATACTGAGTTTCTAAATTTTTAATAGAAGCACACATCTTTTAGGTTACTTCCGTTCTCAATAGTCAAGGATCAGGGTATTCCTAATAACTGCTTTGTCCCTTAAAATACAGTGCTTTCCTAAGTTATTTTAATTTTTCTAAGTTATTTTAAGTTTTGACTTATTCCAATACTTTTGACTGACTTATAACCATTTCCCATTGTAAGGTTTTCTGGGTTCTGCATCTTCATTTACTTTTAAACTTTGAGTTAGGTAAACATGAACAGATGTTTTTGTGATGCCTGTTGCTTGCAATAGGCATGCCTCGTGATACTTGACATATCGAACGCCACTGGGGTCTCTGTAGGTATGTTGGAATACCTGTTATCATGAGTTGAGGCTGATAGAGAGGTTAACAAATTAAAACACTAACCATTTTCTCATGTTTAAGTTAAATCCTTTTGAACATATCATTTAGAGTTATCCTTACCAGTAGTTAGCTGTATGACAGTGTGAATGTTTCAAAAGCTGTTTTGTATAGGGCCAAAATGACCATACTGACTCAGTTTTGCATTTTCAGCCTTAATTTCTCTTTGTCAACCTATTTTGGTCATTTGTTCAAACGTTTATTTGTTATGAGAACTGGGGAAATGGCATAAGTCCTGATTGTGTACTTTGAAGATTAGTGCTTGGGTGTAACCCTGACTGATTGGTTGTCCTTTGACACTCAGATTTTCCATCTGTAAAATGATTTTTAACTCTGATGACATTATATAAAGAATACATAAATTTAGAATGTCATTGTTTCTAATGATATTTCCAAATAACTGCTTCCTTCTTCAAGCAAATACTTATGTTATAGTATTATTCCATTATATTCCCATGCTAATTGCTTTGGAATTTTTCTAAAATAGAAGGCATTAGTTATTTTCATAGCTTTAAAATGATGTTAATTCTGATTGTGAGTGTTCTAGTCTGGACCTCTAAAATATAATTCATTTAGGATATAGAAAATAATATCATTTTTTAAATATTACAGAATACCTCAAAATATGACAAGAAATGGATGTAACTTTATGTTCCATCTCCTACAGTATAGCTCAAACATATGTCTTAGCATTGTTCAGTTCTGTTTAAAGCCCTTTTTAAATAATAGTCATTCTCTTTTCTTAAGTGAGCTTTCTGTAGAATAATAGAAGAGAGTGTCAATGAATTATACTTACTAAGCCTGACGTAACATTCATAATCTATATTAAAATATACATTATTAGAAAGGATTTTTATAAATTTAAAATATTAGGTCTGAAAGTCAATGATTATTCTTAATTTCTATAATTATTTCAGAATTTCTTAGCAATAATGACTTTCTTAAGTGAAATATAAAAATAATCATATATGCAATATCAAATCAAGAGTAGTTTTCCTCTTCCTCATCATTGCAGAATAAAGATTTCTACTTTTTTTTTCTTCTAAAGTCAGAAAATTCAAATGAGGTATATACAACTTGGTTGCCTCATAATTTGCAAGGGAAAGCAGGATTATCTCAATATATTTTTAACCAGGGTGGTAGCAGACATATGAATTCCAGTCTAGAAACCTGCTGTATGTTCCACTATATTCCGTCCGGGATGTATAAAACTAAGCCTTTTTTTAGTATCCCCCCCAACCCCCACAGGATGGTAATTGCAATGTACATAAAACCTGTCAAAGCTCCAATTTCCAATATTCTAATGAATATCAAAAGAGTCCAATATTTCTGACTTTGACAAATTGCAGATGAGGTTTTATTCATTAAGAGGGGCTGCTAATGTTTATTTAAATGCAATTTACTGTTGCATTATTGATTAGCTACTGCAAAATTATCTTACAAGGAGCACGTGTGGCAAGAAGATTTCAGGTTGAGAGCGGATTTATCTAGGGAAGGCCTGTAGGCTTGATTTAGGCCCCAGGACATGAGAGTTTTAATTTATCTGGAAAGAAAGGCCTGGTGGAAGGTTTGCTTTGTTTGCATTTAGACAGCAGATGAAAGGGGTTTTGATGTTGAGCTGGGAGAAAATGGCTGCCACTCTTGTTATTCACGCAGAGAATTCAGCAAAAGAAAAAAAATCTATTACTCAGGCAAGATAAAACAAGCCTTTTCTTACCCTCAAATCATTTTTCGAATCAAATATGTGGCTCTTGTTATCTTCCAAAGAAGAAATAAAATTTTAAAAATGCTGCCTGTTATCTAAAATCTTTAAACTTTTTTTTTCATGTTGCGTTTGTTACTAAATATTCACTTTCTATTGTGGTTCTACGTCTTTTGGCAGGGTCATTGTGTCTGAAGTATCTTAAGACGGGAATGTAACTTAATAAAAGGACCAATGTGAGACAAATATTTTAGTAAAAAATGAACAAACAAACCCTTTATATGCTCTTTTTGAAAACTGGTAACAGAACCAGTATTTAGGTAGAAAGTCTGTTAGACACACTAATAATACATTATTGATTCTGTGAGGTAGACACATTTGTCCTAAAAGGTGACGCTTTTTCGTGCTCATTTATTTTAGCTTAATCACTATGAATATATGAATGGGTAAGACAAAGCCATAAGGATTGCACTGGTAATCTTCATGTAACTAATAGCAGCATATTTCTATGCATATAGACTGAAGGATCACAATCTTATTAAAATGTTATTTAAAATGAAGAAAATGAGTACCAAGGAAATTCATGAAGTTTGTAGAGGAAAATACTCATTTTATAGTTTTTGTGTATATTAAGAAAACAACATAAATGTCTTATAATTTTTTGCCCAGACAGCTGACGTGTTTGTTCCAAGTAAGTAAAGAGATTTTATTTATTCAACTCCCTCTATATCAAGGGTGGAGAACAAGTTTATATAGATAACTTGAGGACTTATGATTTTTTTATTGTGTGAAACTGAGAAATGCATATGGTGAGAAATGATGTTTAAAAACTCTTAACTTCAATATATGGAGGTCAACTATCAGTTTGGTATTCCTAAGAATCTCACAATAGTTATTTTGAATGTATGTCAACCAACCACAGGAATTTGGACAGTGTCTCAATTGATCAGTAACATGTATGAATTGAATTTCAGTATGCGATAATGTGATACCTAAATCTGGACTCTGAAATGATATCATTCAGAAGACATTTCAGCTGGTTTATTATTCTGCACAAATAAGTTTCATAGGCAGCATTCTGTGTTGGAAAAGAAGCAGAAAAGAACTTTCTCTCTGTGATTTGGGGCCACAAATGAGAGTGACAGCCACAAGAATTACGTTTTCCTTTGGGGTTTATACCACTAGAAACACAGTGACGATGACTGAGTATCAGTTCTGACAATCTGAAGGTTAGTTACCTCATATTTTGGATAGGATACTGCTTTGCATTTGTTTACAGAAGTCTAAAGTATTCACTGTTTTTTAAACTTCAACTCTTAGTAATGGAACACTATTAACTTCACACGTCTTCTTTTTATCCTCAGTTCTTAGTTTTGATTTCCCTTTTAGTTAGCTTTCTCCTCTGTTCTTTCTCAATGAGGCTCTTGCTATTTTCCTCTTCATTCTCAGTTCTTGGCAAACAGCACAGCACTCCAACTCAGAAGAAGAGCAATTAAAAAGTAAAGCTAGATGTTACATGGTCCACTTCTAGATACATGAATATGTTGTTCCATTAGAAGCATTTGAAAATTGTGATTTGCCCTTCCAACTTGAAACTTGGTGCAGATTTGGCCTACTAAGTAAAATAAGAGGTTTATATTTTTGATAAAAGTGTTGCAGAGTTACCCAGAGAGGTGAAAATATTTGAATTTCTTGGGATGGTATCATTGTGAGTGATTTATTTTTTCAATTATTGTTTTCTATCATTTTAACTTATTTAATTAAAGTGATCACGATCTAGTTTGTATCATATAGAACAATAAAAAGAAAGCAAAATAAACATTTCTTGGAGGTAAGGGTTAAAAAGTTACCTATGAATACAATGGTCATTACTTGGATGATAGACTATTGGACTAGAAGCTCAAAACCCACCATTATGTAACACATCCATGTAACAAAGCTGCATATATACCCCTGAATCTAAAATAAAATCAAATTTAAAAGAAAAAATTGTTTAGGATACTA
>NW_016811705.1:7620-32062 GCF_001698545.2 Rhinopithecus bieti
AAGAGATTTCAACACTGCATCTAATACGCAATAAAAGCTGTATTGCCAAATTCACAGCACTTATTTTCATATGTAATTGCTCAGCTATGTCAAATTTCTTAATGTTTTTGATAAAAAGGTTTGGAGAGATACCTAGAGAGGTGAAAACATTTGGATTTCTTGAGCTTATGTCTTTGTGAGTGATTTATTCTTTCTCTTATTATTTTCTATTGTTTCTATATTTCTATTTATTCAATTAATGTGATCACTATGTAGTTTGTATCATACTGAATGATCATAATGAACTTTCTCATAATTCTCCAACGAAGTGTCTCTTTTTAGTTTTCACAATCAGGTCTATCGCTTTCTTTTCAAAGCCTAGGGCAGGGATACAAATGGAGACCGCCATACCATCTAACCTAATATTTGAAATTTGTAAGTCAAGCTAACAAGTCATAAAACTTTCTATCATACTTTCTGGGCAAATATACCTCATAGGAACTGAAAGCGTGAGTTTAAATTTAGAATCCCAGACTCCCTCACCAAAAGCATAGAGAAGAAGAAGGACTGCCACCTGGCCCTTGGTCTCCAGAGCCTGCTTTCTTTGTGTCCTCTCCGCATCTCACAGGCACATACATGTCCACCACAATGGGATCTCTTCCAAGCTCTGTCTAAACCCACCCTCCTGGCTTTCACCCAAGAGCCATCCTTGATCATTCCTCAGTTTATTGAGCAGCATTATTCACCTTGGTTCAGACATAGACAAATACCAGCACAGGCCATGGAAGGAGTCTTGGGATTTTGCAAAATGCCAATTTCCCTGAGCATGATATGAGGGTGGAACATATTCTCTAGCTTTAACTGAATGAACTTATCACCCTGTAAAGGAAGGTCAGAGTGAGGCCTTTCAAAGCCTTGCCCAGAAGGCTGGCACTACGTAGCATCATTTTCAGACTTCTCAGTTGTCTACTGCTCAATGACATTATCTTCCCATTTTTAGTTATTTGGTATTATAATTTGCATTACAATGAGCGTTCTTGAACATTGTTCTGGTGCTCATGGGAAAGGGTTTGTATCTCAAAACAGAATTGCTGAATCTTAATGTATGAACATATTTTTTACTTTAATACAAAATTATTTTCCAAAGTGAATATACCAATTTACATTCCTGCCATTGGCACACCCATTATGCCAAGCCTTGCAAAAATTTGGTAAACTTTAATTTTGCCAAATCGGTGGGTGTGAACTAGAATCGTGATATGGTATTAATGTGCATTTCCCTAGTTACTAATGAGATTAAGCGTATTTTCATATGTTCATTTGGCATTTTCCTTTTTGTAAGGTACCTACTCATGTCTTTTGCCCATTTTCTATTAGGTTGTTTTTCTTGATTTATAAGAAGCTTACAGGGGCAGCATACACATATTGTGGACATACAGGATTGGTTATATATTACACAAGATGGCACATCTGAAGACATACCATTCATATTTGATCAATTACATCAATGTGCAGGCAAGGCCTAGTCTTGAAATAGTGAGGGAGAGCCAATTCCTTCAAAATCCCACAGGAGTACACACAGCTACTACAAATAACATATACACACTTGGGAAAGCAAATACTATGAAAGCATTTACTGAGCTCTGGGCTTCACCTGAAGTCATTTCTATTGCTTCTCTCTCCTGCCTCCAAGTTTTTTGAGGAAAGGGTGCAGAGAATTTATTTGAAAATGATCTCAGGAAGTACTAGTGATGGAGTGGGGAAATGAAACAGAGAAGGGAGAAATATCAATATATTGTACATTAATGGATGAATTAATACCGTGAGCAACTGGGTCTCATTTCCACTGAGGATGATCTCAGAAATCATTTAGAATTTGCCTCAGAATTTTCCCTCAATAGGTAGGGAAGTGGAATATTTATCCACAGTTTTCTGTCTCTTATTTTGTTGAAGTTTGCCCTGTGGCATTAAATCTTTCACATCTAGGCAGCCCTGCTCATGAACTGCATAAGTACTTGTAGCACTAGAGGAAGTTCTCAGTCAGAGAAGCTCAGAGACACAGGCCCTTAAAGTCAGCATGTGTGTGAAATGGGACAGATATCAATAGTGTCTGCGGGCCTTAAAATTTCCACATTCTGCTTTTCTTCCAAAAAAAAAAAAAAAAAAAAAAAAGGAAATCCTGTTCATACATTTTCGCCTACAATTGTGCCTACGGTTGTACTAGGCTCGGTATGCATTTGCTTAAAACTGTTGTCCACATCTTTACCTCAGGATCAATATGTCTCCTTTGGCTCTAAATTTTTTTCACTCAGACACTTAATCATCTGGCTATAAATCACCTTGCCAGCACCCCTATCAACTAGTCTTCTACCCACTGTACATAACATCATGCTCAACTACTCATAATTTTTCTAATTTTCTCAGAACTATGTCTTTATTCATAGTGTTCCCTGAATCTGGAATACGATTGAAAATTCTTATCTTCTGAGATCCAAATCTATCATGCAAGTCTCCCCTTCCTGCCCCTGTTGGAGTCCATCATTCAGTGTATTCCTGTTATGACTCAATTCAATTTGCATGCCTCTGTTTAGGCCTACTTATACTCCATTATAGCCAGTTTTCACTATTGTTTAAAATTTTCTTAATGGACAAATAAATATTATTTATATTTATTGTATACAAAATGATGTTTTGAAAATATGTATTTAGACATTGAGGAATGGTTAAATCAAGCTAACCAGCATATGCATTACCTCTCACCTTCATTTTGTTATGGTGAGAACATGAAAAATTGATTCTCAGCAACTTTCAAGTATACAATGCATTATTATTAACTATAGTCAACAAGTTGTACAATAAATTCTTGAGTTTATTTCTTCTGTGTAACTGAAGTTTTGTATCCTTTGACCAACACTTCCTCAATTCACCCCATCCCACCACACCGCATTCTACTTTCCTAGTAACCAACATTCTACTCTCTGCTTCTGAGTTCAACTCTTTTAGATTCCACATATAGGTGAGATCATCCAATATTTGTATTTTTGTGCCTGGCACATTACATTTAACATAACATCCTTCAGGTTTATCCATGTTGTTGTAAATGACAGGAAAGGCTGAACAGTAATTATTGTGTATACATACCATATTTTAAAAATCTATTTATCTGTTGATGGACATTTAAATTGATTCCATATCTTGGTTATTGTGAATCATGCTGCCATGGACATGGGCATGCAGATATCACTTTGACATACTGATCTAATTTCCCTTGGATATATAACCAGTAGTAAGACTGCTGTATCATATGGTCATTCTGTTTTTAATTTTTTGAGAAACCTCCATACTGTTTTCCGTAAATCCAATTTACATTCCCGCCACCTGTGTACAAAGGTTCCCATTTCTTCACATTCTTGCCAGTATTTGTTATTTTTTTACCTTTTTGATAATAGGCAATCTAACAGGTGTGAAGTGATACTTTTGTGATTTTAATTTTCATTTCCCTAATGATTAGTAATGTTGAACATTTTTTCATATAACTGTTGGCCCTGTGTATGTCTTCTTTTGAAAAACGTTTATTCAGATCCTTTGCGACCTTTTAATCGGATTTTTTGTTTCACTGTTGTTGAATTGTTTGAGTTCCTTAGGTATTTTGCATATTAACCCTTCATCAGAGGTACAGTTTACAAATATTTTATCTCATTTCATAGATCGTCCCTTCACACTGTTGATTGTTTCCTTTGTTGTGCAGAAACTTTCTGTCTATTTTTGCTTTTATTGCCTGTGCTTTTGGGGTCATAGCTAAAAAAACATTGTCTAGATTAATAACATGGAGCTTTTTTCTTATTTTATTCTTGCAGTTTTACAGTTTCAGATTTTCCAGTTAAGTTTTTAATCCATTTCAGTTGTTTTTATAAGCTGTCTCCAATTTTGGAGGCTTGGTTTCTACTTCTGCCTAAAATGATGGCCTCATCTGGAGGTCAAAAGAGGGCATGAAGTGTGTAGATTGCTGGTATGTGTGTCCCATAATCTGGCTGAAGGCAAGAGTGTGTATACATGAGAGTATGGGATGTAGGGATGTGAAGCCAGAGATTATGTCTACTGAGGCATTGGAAGACTTCCCAATTAAAACTGTTCAAGTTCTACAAAATGATACTAACAAAAAAAATTAAGGAATGATGCTTTTCCTAATTTGCCAAAGGTGCTATATGTGCTGTTAGTGGTTGGCTAAGGTCATTTATATATTCTCCAAAAGTTGGATACATAAACGACCTTAGCCGGCCACTAGCAGCCCATATAGCACCTTGGGACGTCACTTTTTGGAATACATCACTTTCTTTATGTTGTTTTAAAGACAGAAATTCTTAATTTAAATGAAGTCAAATTAATCAATCATTCCCTTTGTGGCTTGTATTTTTTCCCCTTGCTGAAGAAATTATCCTTTACTGTGATGCCATAAAGTTGTTTTTCTATATTGCTTCTATAAGTTTTATTGCCTTGTTCATTACATTTACATCTTTAATGTACCTGTAATTGAATGTAGCTTGCATTTTTGTGTGAGATATAAGTTAATGGTCCATTTTAATAAAAACATCAAATATTGGAAATACAATTGAATTTATAAATCACTTTGGAATCTGTGGACTAGTCTTCCAATAAATGAACACAATGTTTATCTCTCTAATTATTTGTCTTCTTTAGTGACCAAAAAATTTTCAAATATTCTCCAAGAACTTATTATGCAAACTTTGTTAAATTTATTTCTTGATATTTTATACTTTTGATCATAGAGTAATTGATGTATTTTAAAAAATTACATTTTCTAGCTGTAAGTTTCTGATATATAGAAATACAATTGATCTTTTTTGTTGATTTTTTTAAATTTAGAAATCTGCTACTCTTTCCCATTAATTCTAAATAGTTATCTAGACACTCACATCATCTATATGTAACAGAAAACAGTCCTGGTTCTTCTTTCTAATTCTTGTGTATTTCATTTATTTTCTTACCTATTGTACTGTTTATGGTTGTCAGTATAATGTTGAATAGATGTGGTAGAAGAAGGCATCTTTTACCTGTTTCTTATTTTTACCACTAAAATTTTACTGCATATATTTACTATAGAGATTTACTATACTATAGGTTACTATACCATAAGGCTTACTACAGAGGTATAGGTTTTGGGAGCTAGTATTTATCAAGGTAAGGAAGTGTTACTCTATTCCCAATTTTGCAAGTGTTTCCAAGCTTTTTAAATCATGAAATGAATGTTGGATTTTATCAAATGCTTTTTCTGCATCCACTAAGATGATCATATGAAGTCTCTCTAATAATGTATTAATATGATTAATTACATCAATTTATATTTTTAGTATTAAACATCTTTGCATTTCTGGGACAAATCCAGCATAGTAATGGTACATTATCTTTTTATATTGCTTGATTTATGTTTTTTGGTATTTTATTTTAGACTTTTACATTTATGTTCATGAGTGAGATTGGTCTTTACTTTCCTCTTTCATATTGATCAGGCTTAGGTACCAAGCATATCCTATTCTTACAGGGAGGAGAAAAGTGTTCTTTCTTTTTCTCGTCAGTATAACATTCATGTATTTTTTTTCTTATGCAGAGACGTTAAACTACTAATCTAATTTCCTAACTAATTTGGGGCTATTTGTTTTCTATTCCTTCTTGAGCAGATTTAGTAGGCTAACAATTTTTTCATGTTATCTAAATTTTAAATTAATTAACATGTTATTTACAATATTCTTTATTTTTAAAATTCAATTTATTAACTTACTTTTAAAATATGAAATGTAGTCAATTGCCGCATGTCCATTCCCATGATTATTTCCTTTTCATATAGTTTCCGAGTTTTGTAATCATTGCTATTATTTCTTATTATCCTGTAGACTAGTGCTGATCAATATGTTAGCCACTAGGGTCAAGTGGCAAAGTAGTTCATTAATAATTTTCATGTTGACTATATGTTGAAATAGATATACTGAGTTAAAAATATACCATTAAACTTTAGAAAGCTTAAAATTATACATGAAATTTGAATTTGTGGTTCACATACTATTTCTATTTGAGTATAGTGCTTTAGACGCATATAAGCAAAAAAAAATTTTTTTGACACAAGATGTTGCCTAGGCTGGTGTGCAGTGGTGCGATCATGGCTCACTGCAGCCTTAACCTTCTAGGAACAAGTAATCTTCCTGCCTGAGCCTCCTAACTGGGACTACAGGTGCACATCACTGTGTCCAGCTAATTATTTATTTATATTTTTATGTTTGTGTAGAGACAACATTTCCTTGTTGCCTAGGCTGGTCTCAAACACCTGGGTTCCAGTGACCCTCCTGCTTTGGCTTCCCAAAGTGCTCATTTACAGGTATAAGCCACAGTTCCTAGCCCTGTTTCCTTTTTTATATTAAAATACACCTGGTAGATTGTTTCACATATAAGCAGAGATATAATTTATTTATTTTTACAGCTGCATAGATTTTTATTGTGTGGATGAACATGCAGGTTGTTTCTTATTTAGTGGTATTATAAAAATGCTGCCATGAACTGCCTTTTACGTAAGTTATATTTTATATGTGCAAGTGTATCCAAAGACAAATTCTTAAGAGGGAATTTCTTGGTCACAAGGTGTTGATAGATATTGACACATTGTCTATCATGCGGGTTTGATAGACACTGGCAATATGAGAGTGCCTGTTCCTCAGTACCTTCGCAATTTTCAGCATTTTATCTGAGAGAAAAAACATGGTTTTTCACTGTACATTTATTATAAATTTTACGTGATGAAGAGAGGTTGTGCATATTTTTATGTGTTTTACAAAATGTTTTTTCTTCCACTTTTATTAACTCATAATTATTGTACATATTTGTGGAGTACAGATGATATTTTGATACATGCATGCAATGAGTAATGATCAAACCTGAGAAATTGGGATACACATTACCTCAAACATCTTTGTTTGGGGATTATTCCAAATTTTCTAGGTATTTTGAAATATACAGTAAATTAATAATCATTGTTACCCTACTGTGCTGTTGAACACTATAATTTATTCTTTGTTTCTAACTATATTTTTGGACCCATTAAGCAACTTCTGTTCCTCTCCCCTTTCCATTACCCCTCTCAGTCTCTAGTAACCACCAATGTGCCTTCTACCTCCATGAAACCGATTCTTTTAGCTCCCACATGTAAGTGAGAACATGTGGTAAATTTCTTTCTGTGCCTGACTTATTTCACTTAATATAATGTCCTCCAGTTCCATCCATGTTGTTGTGACAGGATTTCCATTTTTATGGCTGAATATTATCCCATTGTTTGCAATATATATATCACATTTAAAAAATTGGTTCATTTCTTGATGGACACTCAGGCTGATTCCATATTTTGGCTATTGTGAATGCAATAAACATGGGAGTGCAGATATTTCTTTGACATTACTGATTTCCTTTCTTCTGGATACATACCAACAGTGGGGTTGTAGGATCATATGGTAGTTCTATGTTTAGTTTTTGAGGAAACTTCATACTGTTTTCCATAATGTCTGTAGTAATTTCTATTTCCACTAATGACATATGAGAGTTCTCTTTTCTCTACATACTCACCAGTATTTATCTTTTGTGTTTTTGATTATAGTCATTTTAACTGGGGTGAAATGATACCTCATTGTGGTTTTGATTTGTGTTTTTCGGATTAGTGATGTTGAACATTTTTTTTTTTGTATATTTCTTGGCCAAATTTATGTCTTCTTTTGAGAAATGTCTGTTCAGATCATTTGCCCACTTTTTAATCAGATTAGTTGTTTCCTTGCTGTTGAATTGAGTTCCTCATATATCCTGGTTATTAATCCCTTGTTGCATGGAAAGTTTGCAAATATTTCCTCCCATTCTGTGGGTTGTCTCTTCATTCTGTTAATGGTTTCTTCTGCTGTGCAGCATCTTTTTCACTTGATATAATCCAATTTATCTCTTTTATTTTGTTGCCTGTGCTTTTGAGATCTTTGCTAAATATCATGTGTTTGCTAAATATCATGTCCTGAAGAGTTTCTTCATGTCCCTTTTTATTGCATCTTTTCTTTGCACATACATTCTGTTGGCTCATAGGTCTTTTTCTTAATAATACGGAGAAATTCAGCATATCACCAAAATTAACTTCGGTAGAGGCTGAAAACATATTTTCCAGGTTTAATTTTTATTGTTTATGTGTTTTATAATTTTTCTTGCCAACAAACATTTTGTTTTCCATGTAGTAACATCTACCCATATTTTCTTTGATGGACTCTGGATTTTGAACATTAGTTAAAATGACCTCTTTCACTCTCACTTTATAAAAATTTTTTCCCATGTTTTGCTGTTTTAAAAAATGAAAGAGTCTTAATTCATTCAAAATGTATCCTTAGTGTATGATATGAGGTATGAATCTAACTTAATTCTATCCAGATGTCCACTCAACACAATTAGTTATATAATTCGTCTTTTTGTCATAAGTTTGAGATGTCATTTTAATCTTTTTCTAAGTTCCAAAATGCACTGGAGATCTGGATTTCCTTATCTGTCCTTTTGATCTATTCATAGTTGAGGCCACCTAGTTATTAAAATATTATAACTACTTCTCTCTCATTGTTTTAGTTTTTTAGAGTTGAATTTTTATTTTTTAATATAAAGTTGATAATCAGTTTGTCTATTAATAAAACTGTTGGTATTTTTGAAAGATCATATGAAATTATGAAAATGAGAGCATTGGTCTATTGAATCTTTGTATCGATAATTTAAATGTTTTTCCATTTTTTCAAGTTTTTGTTTGTGTTTTTTAGTTTGGTTCATTTGTGTCATATATTTTCCTTAAATTCATTTGTAGGTAATATGTTTATTTTCTTTTATACAGTTTTTATCTCTTCAGAGTCTATATTAATTTTTCTTCCTCATTTCCTGTTACTATTTGCTTGTACCATTCTCCCGTCATTTGATTAATCTTCCCAGAATATTGTCTATCTTATTTTCCCAGATAACTTTGTTGATCTTCTCTATTGCATGCTTGCTTTTCATTTGTTATTTTTGCACTTACCTGTATTGATTGCTTTCTTCTGTATTCTTTGGTTTGATTTGGTTTTTCTTTTTCTAGTCTAACAGAGATTCTTAGCTTATTAATTTTTAGTTTTTTCTGTAAACACTCATGGCTATAGATAGACCTTAAAGTACCACTTTGGCAGTATTGCATAGGTTCATGATAATTTAGTTTAAAATACTTTACATTTATTTATTTGATGGATTCACTACTTATAAGGTGTCTCATAATTTTAAAGCTCGTTTTATTTTCAACTTTTCTAATTATCTTTTGGTTATTGATTTCTTACTTACTTGCTTTGTGGTTAAAAAATTTGATTTGTATACTAATTTCCTGGAATATATAAAGATTTAGTTTATGGCCCAGCCTGTGACCAGCTTTCAGAAATGTAATATATGTGCTTAATTTGTACATTATCTAGTTTTAGAGTAAAATGATATGGCCATTAGATAAAGCATACCAATTATTTCATTCAGATATTTTGTTTTTTTACTTTAGCTCCTTGATCTATTAGTTACTTAAAAAGTTGTATTAAAATATTCCAATATGGCGATGATTTTATCTGCTTCTCCTTAAAATTTTGATCATTTTTACTTTATTATTTTGAGGTTATTTTAGTAGATACATATACGTTCAGAATCATATCTTCTTACAAAATAAAACTTTTCTCCTTTTTTTGATTTTTTATCTCTTTATCTTCTTTATTTCTGGTGATATTTTCTGATTTTCACACTATTTTATTGTTGCTAAAATAGCCTTACCAGTTTTCTTTTGATAAACAATTATTTTAGCAACGATTTTTTGTAGCCATTATGTATCTTCATGTTTTAGATATGTGTCTTGAAAATGACATGTGGCTGGATTTTCAATAACAGTCTTAGTGTATTTGTCCATTAGCCATGGTATTTAGTCAATTGTTTTGAATTAATATTATTTGACTTTATTTGTACATTTTTTTGCTTTCTATTTGATCTTTCTCTATATTTCCATTTCTCTTATTTTGCTTTCTTTTTCTTTTCTTTCTTTCTCCTTCCTTCCTTCCTTCCTTCCTTCCTTCCTTCCTTCCTTCCTTCCTTCCTTTCTTCTTTAAGATGGAGTCTTCCTCTGTCACCCAGGCTGGAATGCAGTGGCGCAAACTTGGCTCACTACAACCTTTGCCTCTCTGGTTCAAGTGATTCTCTTTCCTCAGCCTACCGAGTAGCTGGGATTACAGGCGACTGTCACCACACCTGACTAAATTTTTTATTTTTGGTAGAGACAGGGATTCACCATGTTGGCCAGACTCGTCTCGAAATCTTGACCTCAAGTGATCTGCCCACCTTGGTCTCCCAAAGAGCCGGGATTATAGGCATGAGCCACTACACCTGGCCTATTTTTCTTCTCACCCAAAATTTTCCCTTTAGTAACATTCCAAGTTATTCACTCTGTCTTTACGATTTGTGGATGAATTTGGAGATTCCTCTAGAAATTTTAGATACATTAAAAAAAATCAAACTATAAAGCTAATACTGGACCCTTTAACAGTTATCACCCCTTTTCTGACATATACTAATGTTATTTATATGTTTTAATGCTATCATTTAAAATTCTATTTAAAATGTTCTGTAGCTAATGTCAGTTTAAATATATTCACAAATGCACCACTTACTTTTTTTCATCCCTTTGTGTATCTCACACCACTGTCTGGGCCCCTCTCCATTTACTCAAAGCATATCTTTTATAATTTCTATTAGCAAGGATTTGTTCATTGAAAAGTTCTTTCAGGGATACTTTTATCGTTTGTTTAAAATGTCTGTTGTACCCTAAGTTTTAAACACGTTTTGCTAAGTAGAGATTTCTAGGCTTATAATCATTTTGTCATCGCACACTGAAATCATTTGTGTTAGTTTTCTCTTGCTGTGTAACAAGTTACCACAAATATAGCAGTTTAAACAGCTGCCATTTACTAGGTAAAGATTCTATAGGCCAAAAGTCTGGCATGGTATAGTGGGTTTCTTTGATAATGGTATATAAAGGCTAAAATCAGAGTGTTGACTAGTTTGAGTTTTATTCTGCATTCTCTAGAAAAAAAAAAATCTGCTCTCAAGCTCGTTCTTGTTGACAAAATTCAGTTCCTTGAGGTTCTATTTGTTTCCTTCCAAGCTGTCAGTTAGGGGCTGCTCTCAGTGCTTAGAGGCTGCCCACATTGCTTGCTGTGTAATATCCCTCCCCTTTAAACCAGCTTCTGCATGTCAAATCTCATGGTTCACATCTCTGACTTCCTCTTTCTCTGACTTCTAGACCCAGATTTAAAGAGTTTATATGATTAGGTCAGGCATACCTAGTCTTCCTATTTTAAGGCTAACGATTTGGGGTCTAAATTATATCTGTAAAATCTCTTCACAGCAATGTTGGATTGGCTGCACACCTAGAATTCTGCTTACCACATCATTCAGAAGACTTAGAGCTTTCATTTACTGTAAATAAGCCAACTTTCAGTCCAATTCTTATTCCTTCCATTTTTCTTTATTCTGTGACTATTGTTAAGAACTTGTTTTGCTTTAGCATTCTTTTTCTCTAGATAGAAGTTTCCTTTTATATGTACTACTTGGAATTTGTTGCATTTCCAGGGTCTGTAACTCAATGTATTTTTAGCTTTGGAAAATACTTTGCCTTTATCTTGTCAAATATTACCTCTCTCTCATTCTCTTTCCCATCTCTTTCTGAATGTCTGTCTATATGTTTTTAAACCCCGCTCTCTTTATGCTCCCCATATGTTAACCTCTCTTTTATATTCTCCATCTGAAATCACAAATGATAGCCTGAAAATCAAAGTTCAAATTCACTGAATTTTGTAAATTCTTGCTTTTGCCTGGTGTTTATTTCTAATTATTTATTTTCCTGCTACCCATCATTGCATTTAACAGGTTTTAAACATATATTTTATTCAGAAAATTTTTGTTGTTTCTATTGGTAGGATTAATTTAAAAAAACCTATTTTACTGTCAGAAATAAAAATTCTTCAAAGGGAGAGAGAGAGTGTGAGAAAGTGTTTACTGGTTAAAAAAAGAGAATAGAAAAATTTATTGAGCATTTACTGTGTTCTAAGCACTAGAGATACAATGATTCCTAAGCAAAATATATATGGTTTCTTATCCTTACACATTCACTAACGTAAATGTCAGTCCAGTGAGAAAACCAGACCAATCAAATAATAAAACAAATAGCCTTCCATTTCCTTTCCCCACTTCCACTGATTAATCGAACGAAGCTTCTCTTACTTTTGTGTTATATTTACTTTTTATTCTCTTGTCATATACATAGTTCTATACATTTTCAGAAGTTGGGACAGATAAAATACAAAGTTCCACCTACCATGTGTCATCTGCCCTACTTTGTTTTCTAAAAGAGTCCGAAATGAACTTCAAGAGGACTCTGGAAAAGTAAAAGAAATCCAGGAAACAGCTAGCCTTTTGGCTGTGGGAGACTGAGTCAAGGAAATTGAGATCCTTTTCATCCTAAGAGCTGTGTTAATGGGCTCTTTGCAGGGCTCGTGCACTGCAACTTGGTACTGGTCATTCATTCATAATGGCTCCAATATTTGGAGTGTCTATTCTGATTGGTAGGTGCTTGTGGTGTCCTAGCTGTTCAGAATTTTAAGTATTATTCATGACTAATTGTGTGAGCCAGGGATCCTTTTCAGTGCTGCTTTACACCACACCTGCTACCTAACCCCAAAACCCATATTAGTAAAGAGAACTGCTATGGTTTGGATGTGGTTTGTGCCCATCAAAACTCCCATCGAAACTTAATCCCCAATGTGGCAGTGTTGGGAAGTGCCTAGAGGGTGGGGTTTGGGTCATGGGGGTGGATTCCTCATGAATAGATTAATGGTACTTCTAGGGGGTGAGTGAGTTATTGCTCTCTTGGGAATAGAGTAGTTCCCCAAGAGAGTGGGTTGTTATCAAGCAAGGATGCATGTCTGGCCCTTTGCATTCCCCTGTGAACTTTTGCCGTGATGTGAAGCAGCAGGAAAACCCTCATCAGAAGCCAGCATCATGTCCTTGAACTCCCCAGCCTGCAGAATGATGACCCAAATAAACCGCTTTTCTTTCTAAATTACTCTGCCTCAGGTATTCTGTCACAACAACACTAAATGAACTAAGACAAAAACACACCTACTTTCATCTGAGAGTGGAGACTGTAGCATATGTCAGAATTTGAGTTGATCCTAGCAACTTTCCTCCCCTTTGGTAAAGAACAGAATTAAAGAGGTTATACCCCACAGTCATTTGTCTTGCTGCAGGAAACAGGGCAGAAAGATTTATTTATGGATGTGTGCATATGTAAAGCCAGCTTACATTTGGGTTTCCGAATCTGACTTAGCCTTCGTGTCAGCTTAGTCTTCCCTATTTCAATTCTCCTCCTGAGACTGACCCCTATTTTCTGGGACACACATTTGCAGACCCTTCTGCTTCACTGCTCTTCTGTTCTGGTTCCTCATGGTGACAACCCCTTAAACATCGTTTTCTCCATCTCAGAGAGTCAAAATAAACGTTTTTAGGGCCCTCTGCTCTGAGTTTCTGGACTCTCTCTTTTGAACCAAACTGTTTGCCTTGCTCTCCAACTTTGTTTTAAGCTCCATGCTTTTATTCTGGCCTTCTGTTTTCACTTTGTTTCAGATTTAACTGCTATATTTATTTCTCTCCTGTTTATATACCAAATATTGAAGTGGATCATGCTAAGTTAAGAGTGTGTCTAGTCAAGAGTTCAAATGGACAGAAAATGTTTTATGAGGAAATTTACCTTTTAGTTTCTAGTCCAAGGTTTATCTAACCTTCAGGAAGCTTCTAATTATTTAATGAGTGTTAGAAACAAGGGGAGTATTTTAAAATATTTAAAATTTTAAGAAAAGGATTTTAAAATCCTTTTCTAGAAGGCAAAGTCATGACAAAGTCAAGCTTGCAGGCTTTATGTTTATATTTGCTTAATGTTTTAAATTGTTATCAAGCATAATTAAGCTGCTTAGATAATCAAAAAATCAAATTTGGCCATTATGGGTAAACGTTTTTCAAAATCATATATTTAACAACGTTCCTGTCTCACCGTTGGGTATGTACCTGTATTTCTATGATATTTCATTGTAAAGTAATTCCTGAATACTTTACCACCACCACCCCCATTTTTTTGAGATATTGAAGGTCAATTTGTAGAAGGAAAATCAATTTTAGAAGAGTTAAAGAATAGTGTATGGAAAACACTTAGAATATATCCATTTGGGTAGTGAGGAGGGAGATGTAATGCATGGATATTATACAATGTTTTAGAAAATGATAGAACTTCAGAGTTGTACGTTCTAATAAAATCTTCTCATATAACCCTGTACCTAAAGCAGAATTTTCTATCTACTGAATCTTGGTTGTGTAGCCACTGACCAATTCTCGCTAAACTTGTACTTTTATAATGCAGTGAATTTTTAGACTATTCTCTCCTACATTAAGCAGAATCCACCTCTTTGTAACTAATCTTCTAATTAATTAACTTTCTTATTTCTATTATAAAATTTACTGCATACAAACTGTGCACTAGGTTTTATGTTTAGATATATGGGTACAAAAATGAATAAAACACAGCCCCTATTCTGGAAAGTCTCACAGTCTAGGTGGGAAGATAGATGTGTAAACAAATAATTATGGTAGAGAAAGAGGTGCTAATAGAGGTACTCACAATAGCATTATGTGAGTAGAGTTCTTTGAGCTATTCATCATATAATGTAGATTCCAGGCCCTTTATCATCATAATAAAAGACTCTTCAAGTAAAGGTTGAAGAGATCTTACAAATTGCCTACTTATGTGAGGTGACTGTTCTGAGGCGTTCAGTTATAGTAAGTATGACAATAATTAGGACTCTGCTACAAGGTGGTTTTAGATAGAAACAAGTAGTACAATTTCAATCAATTCTGGATTGTCCATGCACAGACAAGAATATGTATTTGAATGTATAAATGTACTTTATAAACAGTAATGCAATTCACTGGCTCTCAGAAATAAGTTAGTAATGATGTTTGTCTATTCAATAGAAGAAATTTCCAAATTCTTACCTCTATTAATATTAATTAATGCATTACTCATGCTCTGTGTTTCAGGATTTTAAAAATGTTTCCAGTTTACATTCCTTTTAATTCTAGTTATTTCTTTTCATGCTTTGATGTGTGATTTCTAGTTCAGAAGTTTACAGGGATTTATATTGTCTGCTTTATTAAATGGATTGGAATAATAGTACACATTCCATTATTTCTTTCATTTTAAGCAGGTGGCAGTGACAGTATTTGGGACCTGAGTTCAGTGTGGTTTTTAGACTTTTACTTGATTTATGGTTTGGAGTGCCTTATCTTATGAACAAAAGAGACAAAGAAAGGGGTTCCAAATTGTGCAGATGATTCTCTTTTCACAGAGACTTTTGCTTTGTAAAATGTTCTTAACATGAGCTTTTTTGAAAGCACTTGTAATTTTATGTGAAATCTTGTGTTTGTGTGCATGGGATGTGCATTTTTCTTGGAAGACACTCCAGAGGATCGATCAAACACTCAAGAGAGGTTGGGTTCCTATAAAAATCTGTCAATCCCTGCAGTATATCCTTCATGTCAGAAATTCATGCAACTATACCAAATGGCAAGGCTCCCAAAGCCACGAGCATGCTTTATGCTTTATATACTTCATTATGCCATTATATGTTTCTTTTATGTAATTCTTGTCATATATAGTAGTATATATTATTTTTAAAATGGATTAATAAAGATCATGTTATTGGTTCATAACTTTATAGTTTCAAAACGCTTTCAAATATCATCTAATCCTTAAAACTTATGAAAAAAATATTATCCCTATTTTAGAGAAGAACGAACTGAGGTTCAAATATATACAGCTTGTAACTCACAACATAAGCACAAGTCAACTCTTCAGAGCTAAATATTCTTTTCCACATCAAATAGTTATAAAACATTTTTCCTTTGATTAATTTATGTTCCTCATTTAAAGAAAGGGTGCTGGATTTGCTCTACAGCAAGGGAAGCATCAGCACAATGAACTATGAAATGAAGGAAACCATGCAACCTTTTAAGGCCATGTTGTTCTCACATGTAAAATGAGGTACTAAACCTAACCCACACTCAGGTACTTCAAGCTCCCACATTCCATGTGTCTCTGTCAAAGTTTGGCCCAAAACTTCTTCTCAGGAGAGCAACTCCATTTATTACCTCTGCATGCTACATGAGTTGGCCTGTTCCCCATCCACCACAGTTATGCCCAAGGCTTCAAGCTGTGTGTTTATGATCTTTAAATGGTTTCTTCCTGTTGTAGGGAACCCACCTTGGTTAATCTTACAGAAACAGTTTGCCATAGCTGACTTCCATTTGTTTTCTCTTCACTCACGTCTTGCCTAGAGAATTATGTTAATCATGGTTGCAGTGCCATGAGGCCATTTATGTTCTAAGATGTTGTTGTGGTTTTCTTGTATTATCATGTGCTGTAGAGTATGTAAACCAAGTTTGTCCAACCTGCAGCCTGTGGGCCACGTGCAGCTCAGGACGCCTTTGAATGTAGCCCAACACAAATTCGTAAAACTGTCTTAAAACTTTATTAGATTTTTTGTGCAATTTTTTTTTTTTTTAGCTCATCAACTATAATTAGTGCGTTTTATGTGTGGCCCAAGGCAATTCTTCATCTTCCAATGTGACCCACGGAAGCCAAAAGATTTGACACTCCTGATGTAAATTAAAGTAAGGAGTGTGGTACTTGGGGAACTTAAGCTTCAGAACAAAAAAATATTGTGTAACAAACAGTATCAGGAATTAACTTGATTGAAGTTCCAGGCCTTTAGAAGGCTTGAGTTTGAGTGCTGTTATTCCTAGATCTGTTTCAGAAGTTGCATATCTTGGTGGGAGGATGATTGAACTGGGGATCTGCAGACTTGGTTTTCAGTATAGGTTTGTTGCTGGACAAGTCACTCAGTATAGTCTTATCTTTGTCACTTATTAATGGGAAGTTGAATTAGGTAATCTCCAAGAGCCATGCGAGTCAGAAATCATCTGCTTTTTGAACAATTTTATTAATAATCCTTAATATACTATTTTCTTCTTACTCTCCTTATATCTTGTAGGATGACTTAGCTTTCTAATGTTGTTATTTTAACACTTTAATAAGATCTAGACTTTTCTCTGATAAATACATAGTTTCAAATCTGCTATAGACATTCTCCTCCACTTTGCCCCAACCTAACTGTCCAAAGTTTTTCCCTGGAATTGTTTGACTTTTTAATCCTTCTCTTCCTTTTATTTTAAATTAGTTGCATAAATGGAAATTGAAGCCACAGTTAAAGCCCCAAATACAGTAGGTCAATATCAGCCCTCTTGACCAAAGGAGTACTGTGTATGCAGGCTGGTAGTTCTCAAGCTCAGGATTAAGTGGTTTCTCCATGGAGATCCCTTCATAGATTATGCTCAGCACTCTGCACCACCTGGTACAATATCCACTCCAGAGCTGAAATCACAGCCTGGATTTTTATAATGATGGGATAACTTGCTATTGAAATACGATTTTGCTCTCCCATTTGCAGCCTGCCACCTGATAAAAGCTAGATTATGAGTCAGAATAATAAACACGAAGGTGTTGTGGTAGGCCAAAATACTTCCCATTGTCTACTGTTACATCTGTCTTTTTAGGCGTATTCTCAAGGAAAACAAAATTTGAATGTTTGCCTGTACACTAACAGTTTCTGGAAATGGTAGCGCCTATCCATTTTCTTTTTAAATAGAAGCTTTCTGTAAATGGCTCACATAACCAGTTATTTGGCTTGAAATGGTGTCCTCATGAAAATGCCTGCTTTAAAGTCAAGGCGGGGAATCGTGAAGCTTTGCTGGAGTCCCAGTGTCTAGCAGATATACTATAAATTTAATTTCATGGCAAAGTGAAGTCTATTACACAAAATCAGAAAGAACTACCTTCCCAGCAAGTCCATCTCTCTTTTTTTTATTGAGTCCTTTTTGTGTAGCTTTTCCCAGCTTTGTCTGCACCTGCCAATAAAAAAGGGGCTCTTTGTTTGAGGACAATACTAACAAATTAACCAGCAAACATATTTCCAGTGGTGGGTTGGGGCAGAGGTTCAGGAGAGGGTCATGGCTACTACCTGTTTTATTATACCTGCAACAGAGGAGTTCGGTCTTGTCAATAATTTTGATTCCACTAAATTTGAATAGTGTGTGTTCTCTCGCTGTCTTAATATATTTGTCAGTGAAGCTGGGACATTTTTGTACATTTTGCTGCTGTAAAGGCATAAGCTAAGAAAGGAGGAAGATGAGGTGGATATGAGAACCATGGTGTGTTGAGGGAATCCCAAAGGTTCTCAGAGACAAGTAAAAAAATCTTCCAAGTCATACAGAAAGCATTTCTTAATTGGTGTTTACTGGTTTGTTGCCATGTGATATAACACATTAATTAAATACCTACTTGGTACTTTGGAAAAAACAGCTGATGACTTTGTAAGTGTTTGATTTGGCCAGGAATCATTATTTTCATACAGTCAATATAAAATTTTTCTTGGGCATTTAGAGAAGAATTACATTGACATATACTATGAAAGGGATGAGCTGGAACTGTCATTATTAAAACCTCTGGAACTAAGGTTTTTGAGAGATTTCCTCCAGTTTTCTTTTGAAAATTACCATGGAATACAAGCACTAAGCTTTACTGGTATATGCAGGAGTGGACTAGACAGTATATTAAATACAAAAATAAAGCAACAACTCTATCACCACACTTTTCCCGTAATTACCTGAATGACTAGGAGTTTCATTAGGTGTTTCTTTATTGATGTCTGGTGGATCAGTTTTAACTCAGATCAATTTCTTATGAATTTCTTTTTATGAATCAATTCTCTATCAGTTCCTATGAGGCTGCTAGTGCTTTTCTGTGTTTTGTGACATACAAAAATAATAAGTATGGCTCCTATCCTTAAGGAATTAATGAAACATTCAACAGACCTCCATCAATATTTTTTAAAGCAGTATAAGTAATAATCATAATTGCAAGCAATATTTATTGAATGTCAAGTGTCAGGCACACACTATGGGTGGTGCTTTTCCTTAGGTGTCACATGTAATTTTTATAACTACATTTAGGGAAGACTTAATGATGTCCATTTTATGAATACAAATCTAGTGCTTGGAATGGTTATGTAACATGCCTTATATTGTATCATTAATATTGGTTCCCAGGTCTTTCTGACTCTAATGTCCATGCGATTAATTACTACTCTCTTCTACTTCCCCAACACTATTTGAAATGTAGTCAATGTATTTATTTTCAAAAATTTATTAGCATGGCTAAGTTTCACATCTACAACTAGAATATATAGTTTTAAAATATTGATTGGTACCATCTGCCAAACTATTGTGTGGGGAAAGAACCTGGATGACTGAAAGTGTTAGATAGTCCTTTATGAAATAGTTTACTCACTGTTGGAGCCAAATTCATCTATGATTTGCTATCACCTTATTTACAAATATAATGAGAGCTTTGGGAGGCCATTGTCCTGGGTAAAATGTGTCTGTGTGTGTGTGTATGTGTATGTTTTGGGAGCAAACATTTTGGGCATCTACTTATCTAAAATCTGCTCTCAAAAGCTTTCTCATAGAACAGAGGTGTATCCATGCACATTGTATTCTACTAACAATGGAATGAGAGAGAACTGCTGACACAGGTAGAAACTGTCTTTAATTGTGGAACTTTGGAGTTAAGAGGACTTCGATAATCATTTAGATAAATTCCACCAGCCATGTTTTGGGGATGTTAATAGGTGTTACCTGAAAAATTGGGGGAAATTATGTGATAAATAAAGTTCGTTCATTTGTTTTAACTTCAGGGCTTCTCAGTTTCTTTAATGTTACCATGGAATAGAAACTTTATGACAGATTATAAGAAGTAACATTTCCTAAACTTACATGTCCATGAAGTCAGCTTTCTTTGGGAGCATCTTTAGGAATTAGTGCTCCAAGAAACACTTTGGGAAACCTTAATCTATTCCAATAGTTATATCCTAAAAGGTGCCATGGTAAAATTATTTATCACACCTTCTATTACTTAGTTTTATATCTATAAGTACTTTAAGCAATACAATCTTTGATCTAAAATAGGTATAAATCATTGTTTGTCCTGAAATAAAAAGGAATATATTAAATGAATGATTAAATTAAAAAGTCCTTACATATTAGTATTTGACAGCTGGAAATTTGGCCTTAGTGCATAGTTCCATTAGTAGCTAGGCTACTTTTGGCTGGTCTTTTAACAAAATATCTGAATTTGAAGAGACTTCAACTGTAAGGATGCATTAGTCTCCACATATTAAGAAGTGGGCTGTGGGGTGGCTCAGTTGCTACATGAGGTCAGTGAGGACTCAGGTTCTGTCCACGGTTCAGGTTTGTTATCCTCAATATGACAGTGATGTTGCCATTCATGGTGGCCCAGGTGGCTGCAGCAGCTTCAAGACTGGCATCCTTAAATGCATAGTCATGTCCCAAAGTATGGAGTTAAGCCTCTCTCAGAACTCTGCACTCCAGCTTCCAGCCCTCTTACCTAGTGAACTTCCTTGAAGGTCTGTTGGGCCAAAGTGAGTCACGTACCTAGGCCTTAGACCCAGGATGCTGAGAAAGTGACTATCTTGCCTTTCAGCTTCTATCCTGGGTACCAGCTCTGCCAGGCAGGAGAATGGTTGTGTTCTTCATGTGTTTTTAGCATTTATATTTAACTACTATTTTGCTATGGCAATGTGCTAGCTTGTTATTGCCCAAAATGTCTTTGTTAGTAATTTAAAATGAGATTAAATGCTGAAATACTGTAGAGTGACTCTGTAAATTTGGATTTATTACAGAAAATGACAATATTATAAAAGGAAAGATTCTCTGGATATGTTTGACTCCTTTAATTATGATTAGAGATTTTTTTTTAATCCACTTGGTTTTAAATAAAAGCTTTCCCAACATGACCATAAACCTTTATTTCAAAGAAAGCTATTGTTTGTAGAAAAGAAGTAGGAATCTGTTAAGTACTGGCTTTTAAATGCTCTTTCTTACCTTGCCCAATTCCAGTTTGTGTTCCTCATATCTTTTGTGTTTTATATTCCTAGTCAGGCTCTTGGTTTCTATTTTACTCATGATATTCCAGAAGGCCATTGCCTTCTTCCATTTTTCCCAATCATGAGAGATAAGTGGAGACAGGGAGTGCTGATGATAGGTTCCAACACAGATATAACTGGTTTAGCTGTTGTTGTTTGATTGCTTGTTTTTCTTTAGCTCAGCTTGGAAAATGACATAGATAATTTATAGATATAAAATTTGGACCCTGCAGGATAGAAGACAGCTCCCTGGTTTCCCCTGTTCTCAACTTCATATACTCTTTTTCAGCTACTTGGCAGTTGAGCCAGAACAGAAAAGGCAGTGTAGCAAGAAGAGCAGTTAAGTATAATCTGAATATGATCAGGGTAGTTTGTGAATCTGATAAGAAGTACACACCGTGAGTGGGGTATGTGTGAAATTGCCATAGACTGAGTGCCAGGGGAACCTAAGCTATATTAGGTGTCATTTGAAAGAGTGTTGATGATCCCTGAAGGCCTGTGATTCATTTTTCAAGTATCTTAATGAGGAGATTTGGAAAGGGAGAGGAAGCACATTTGACAGCCAGTGTATGTAGAATAATGTGATACTTTAATGTATGAATGAAATGAAACTTTGTTATTAAAAAACCATTTTTTCAGGCAACATTTATTTAGTGTGTACATGTGCCAGGCACTGTGCTGCTTACATTTGAAATAAGTCATATTCTCTACCCCCTGGGTACACATGGTCTAGTGGAGGATCCAAGTTTGTAAGCACAAAAATTATAATAGCAAAGGACAAAAGTTATTCAT
This sequence comes from Rhinopithecus bieti, assembly GCF_001698545.2. NCBI lineage: Eukaryota > Metazoa > Chordata > Mammalia > Primates > Cercopithecidae > Rhinopithecus > Rhinopithecus bieti. The sequence continues at coordinate 29,619 of NW_016811705.1, forward strand.
TGAACTACAAGTTATTGAACACCTTCTATGTTTCATGGTTAGAACCGAATATTGGCCATTAGATGTAGCATCAGGAAGATTAAGGTGACTGTGATAATAATAACTATTTCAGTGGAATGGTAGACAAGAACATGAGAGTCATTTGTTCAAGAGAAACTAGAAGGTGGTGATAGTATTGGTGATTATAAATGACATTTTTAGGACATTTATTGTAAAGAGGAGCAGACACATGGTGTAGCAGCTGGAAGATCAAGGGTGAGGTTTTTGTTATTCGCTTTTAAAAGACTGGGAATATTCATCATCTAATATCTGGAGTCCAGATAAAATAGTATAGGAAGATTCAAGAGTCATTTGGAAGATAGATCTCAGTAAGAATGACCTCTATATGTGGAAAGGAATGAAAAAAGAATTGAAAAATGTGTTCATATTTCTGGTTTGGGGAACATATAAATAGTACCAATTTAAAACTTTTAATTTGAGAGAAGAATTTTCTGACTTGTCCTGAATTTTAACTTATGACAGAAATCTCTGATGATGAGATTTGATGGGTGTTAAAGATGGTAATAATAACAGGCATTATGGTGATAGTAACATAGCTAACATTTATTGAGTAATTTCAATGTAGCTTCAATCCACTCTTCAACAGTAGAGTATGTACTATTCTTAACCCTATTTTAGTGGATGAGGAGACTAAAGCCTAGGAAGAAAAGGCAGCTTACCAAAGGTATCGGAGTTTGTTAATGTTAGATCCAAGTGTACTAATAAGAAAGTCCAGTTTGTTCAAGAAATCCTGTTGACTCCAGTAAACATTTGAAGTAGATAGATTTTTACTGAATGCAGAACCAAGCCTGGAACTTGGGTTTTAACATTCACTCCAGGCTTCTCCTATCATTTTTACATCTTCATCAGACAAATTGTAATTGCTTAATCAACTGCAACTGATGTTATCCAAATCCATTCTTTTTCTGGTCCTAGTTTTCTTGTTTCATTTCAGCTCTTGCCAGGCCTTAACTAGAGATTCCTGGAATACCTTCAAGTCAGTTCAGTCTCTATCCTGCTAGTGAGGTTAACTATGTTTCTAACAAGAGCAGAAAGATAAGGTATTAATTTGAGCCTGCATTCTAAAGTATACTAGAATATGCTCACACACGCACTCACACACACACACTACTTGAATCCATTATGAAACGCTACCAAAAATATCTTCCAGGGTACTTAGACTCCTAATTCTTTCCAACTTCTCGGAGCGTTTAGGTTTCCTAGGGTCCCACATCCCATTTGCCCCCATTTCTCTCACATAATAATCTCATTCCAGAAGTAGGTAAGCCCAGGTACCTTGTGGACATTTTTTACTACATATTTCCCACCTTGCATGTACCCCTTGGCTCTATTGCCATCTTCAGGTACTGCACACATAATTTGACAGGCAGATGGCAGAATTGGATAATGAGGTGATTCTTATACTTTTCAAGTATGTTTTACCTGTGGATTCCTTTCTTTAACTGGGCCTTTTAACATTATGGATTTGAGCACAAATAGCTTGTGTAAGAACTGACAGTAGTGGTTAATGCCATGGCTATGGGTTTCAATTTTAACTCTATCACTATAGAGTACTGTGCATGGAGTACATATGTCTATGTAACCTTGGCCAAGTTATTTAACATTTCATGAGGAGTGGCATATACTTGTACCATTATTTTCTTATGCCTGCTGAAATCTTTTGAATTAAGTTTAAGGATAATATAGTATATTTAATAAATTTGTTATTTTCCCTAATTATTTTTAACAAGTTAATAACATATAAATATACTGTAAACAGATGTGAAAATTTGTACTCCTGTTCAGCTGTCATTAAGTGATAAATCATCCAGAATGACATCCTCAATGGCAGGATTTTTTGAAGGAAGGTAACAGATCTCATTGCAATTGTAGGAGTATTAGTCTCTTCTTCTGCATGTATTTTGTGTTTTGTTAAAATTTAACTCTTGAGACTAATTATGTTCTTAATGGACATGTGTTTTCCAACTGCGTATAAATATTGGTAAAGAAAAAATGGAAGAAAAGAAGAGAGCCAAGCAGGCAGACATATTTCATATATCAGATCTATCATTCCGTTTTGGGGGAATGCAATTATATAGAAGGCAAATGAGAAGGAAAATGTCAGGAGATGCTAAAATGTGATGTTCACATGTATGTATACTCATACACCACCTTAATTGTCTCATATATATGAAAGAAAATCACACCCCTGCAACCTCATCCTTTAAGATACATTTTCTTTTTTTTTTTTAATTTTTTTTTTATTATACATTAAGTTCTAGGGTACATGTGCATAATGTGCAGGTTTGTTACATATGTATACTTGTGCCATGTTGGTGTGCTGCACCCATCAACTCGTCAGCACCCATCAATTCATCATTTATATCAGGTATAACTCCCAATGC
>NW_016811705.1:36300-44689 GCF_001698545.2 Rhinopithecus bieti
GTGCCCGTTTGCTTAAAGCGCAGTATTGGGGTGGGAGTCACCTGATTTTCCAGGTGTTGTGTGTCTCAGTTCCCCTGGCTAGGAAAAGGGATTCCCTTCCCCCTTGTGCTTCCCAGGTGAGGCAATGCCCTGCCCTGCTTCAGCTCTCACTGGTCGGGCTGCAGCAGCTGACCAGCATCGATTGTCCGGCGTTCCCTAGTGAGATGACCCCAGTACCTCAGTTGAAAATGCAGAAATCACCGGTCTTCTGTGTTGCTCGCGCTGGGAGTTGGAGACTGGAGCTGTTCCTATTCGGCCATCTTGCTCTGCCCCCCAAGATACATTTTCTTTTTGCAATTCTGTCTCCTACCAAAATTTATCTTGATGTTCATTTTGACAAGGTTCCATTTGTATAAAAAAGTTGAGCCCTTGGGGAAGGCAAAAAAGGAGAAGGGCACAGAGCATGATTTGCTTCATGTGTTACATACCTCTAAGGATATCTAGGTCCACAGAAAATAATTACCTTTACTTCAGTTGATCCAGTAGTAAAGAAGTCACATGCCAAGTGTCCAATCTTCTTAGAGGCCACAGTGACACAAAACAATGGTTGTGGAGCCGTTTTGGTTTTAATTTTGATCCTTTGCAGCATTCAGCACTGTTCATTATGCTTCCTTTTGATGTTTCTTCCCCTCAGTCATTTCTAGACCACTCCTTCTCTGAGGGCCTCTTCTTCCACTTAACTGTGAATTACCAATTTCTCCCAAAGTGCTGTGTACCACGACCCTCTGACCATTTCATTTATTTTGTTCATTTCATTCATTCTGTTGCCCAGGCTGGAGTGCCCAGCCTGGAGTGCAGCAGTGCAGTTATAACTCACTGTAGCCTTAAACTCCTGGGCTCAAGAGATCCTCCCACCTCAACCTCCCAAGTAGCTAGGACCAGAAGTGCATGTCACCATGCTGGCTAATTTCTTTCAGTTTTTGTAGAAACTGGGGTCTTGCTATGTTGCTCAGGCTGGTCTCAAACTCTTGGCCTCAAATGATCCTCCAGCCTTGACCTCCCAAAGCGCTAGGATTACAGGTGTAAGCCACTGCACCTGGCCTCCTTTTCATTCTTTATGCTCTCTCTGAGTGACCTTTTCAGCCTCTAGGAAGGTGGACTATCTATGTAGTCTGCATCACTCTGTTATGCTGAGTTCTATTTATCTGGTATCCAAATATTAAAATTTATTATTCTGCTTCAGAAACCCACTCTTCCTATATACTTTTTTTTTTAAATGAATGTCCTCCAGTAAACACCCATTCACCCAAGCCTTAAATACAGAAGTCATCTTTGACTTTTCCCTTTTCCTCACACATAAGAAGTCATGGCATTCTTCAGATCCACCTTCTCAATATCTGCCTTTTTCTCTTCCATACCCATTGCCACTGTCTTGGTTTCAGTTCTGTAGTTTATTTCTTACCTAGGTCATGCCAACATTGTTTTCTGATCTCTTCATATTAATACAGAAGTGATCTTCTAATATGCAAAACATGACCATGTTACTCTGCTTAAATCCTTTATTTACTTTCTGAACATTCAGAAAAGAAATCAAGACTTCTGGCTTAGCACACTAGCTAGTAAATGATCTGTCCCCTGTCCACAGTTCTGATCGTATTTCCCTTCACTTACCCACACCCTCTCTTTGTTCTAACCAACCTATTTAGGTGCTGTTCTCTGAATGTATCATACCACATTGTCTCTGCTGGAAACGCTGACCCTGCATTTTTCTCTCCCTTATTCCAGGTCATTTTTAAAATCTCAGCTTGTGTTATATTCTCCTGAAAGGTCATAATGGGCAAGAGTTTTTCGAGGTTAGATAGTAAATCTAGTGAGAAAAGTAAGCTTGAAACAGGTTACTGGTAATTCAACAGACACATATTGAACCTCTTATGAAGTTTTAAAATTGAATGATATATTCTTTATGCCTTCAATCAATTTATAGGTCAGTGAAGCAGTCAGAGAAGGAAATCAGCAAAAGGCAATGTAGCCCTATGGGTATGAACACATCTTTGGAGACAGGAATACTTAAGATCAATAACTGTCTATACCTGTTCTCACTGTGTGTACTTGAGAAAGTCACTTAAACTAAATTCTTTTAATCTGTTTATGTTAAAATAAAAATATCTACCTGAGAGGGCTATTGGAATTATTAAAGTAAATGAGATTGTGCATACGACTCATTGTAAGTGCTCACCTTGTGGTGGTGAAAAGGAGGATGTTTATGATGACAATGACAACTACAGTGCCCTGGGATAAGTACTGCAACAGTATGTGCAGGGGGACTAATGCCAATGCAAGCACAGACAATGGTAACCCTACTTCAGAGGGTCAAGGAAGGCTTTCAGTTACTTAAGTTCTTCGTTGATTTAAAAAAATAGAAATAGCACAGAGTTGTGAGGACTAAATGAAATAATGACTGTGAAAGTTCCTTTTAAGAACATGGCACATTTAATAATCTTAATCTTAATATGAATTAACGGGTTTACATTGACCTTCCCTCTCTATGTCATTATGTCAGATAACTTGTTGAGACTCTTAATGACCATCAGCCATTTATTACTCACAATTTAGGTAGCATGCAGAAACCCTTGACTGGTATAAAATCAGAAAATTTCTACATTCACAGTAATTCTATATATACATATCTTATTCATACCACAACAAAACTTGTAAATTCCACCATTTACTAACAGCTACGGTGCCCAGCAGAGTGCTAAATGTTTGTTGGATGATTCAGGTATCATTATAGAGGCATCATGGCGAAGGATGGCTACCAAGACCTGAAAGAATAACATGTCAATCTTTGAATCTATAACTTAAATGTGTCATTAAGAGGAACCCTGTGCAATGTCTTTACAACAACTTTAACAGAAGTCTCAAGTACTATTACAGTGATGAAGTATGGATGAGCCTTTGAACCAAACAACGTTACTGTAGAGATCCTGGGAAATACTGAATAGCATCTGTTATTCCATGGTGCACTGAAGAGACATGGCCATTGCAAAGAAAGGACTGTTGCCTTCATCTTAAGTCCCATGTGAGAGAGGTATAACAAATGTACGCAGTCTTAAGAAAGGAAACCAGTGTTTTTTAGGGCAATCATTGTACTACCTTCCCCATTTCTATTACACTTGAACATAGTTCTTGACATGCTCCGTAGCTCTGGATCACAATTTAAACATAATAATTACTCTATCTTAGATATGGCCCCTTTAAAACCACAAATTTTGTTGCATGTTATTTAAATCAAACTTTCATTAATTAATGTATTAGCTGAATAGACATGAACCCATGATTATATGCCATATATTATTTTGGATGCTAGAAATACACTGATATAAATACTCTCCACTTAATGCACTCAGGTAGCTCATAGACTACTGAAGTAGTCATGCTCATAGACATATATAAAAATTAGGTTGTAATGGCAATAATAAAGGAATAGAAAAATACTATGGAATCCCAAAGATTGAAGTTACTAATTTTGTCTAGGGAAAATTCCTGGATGCTTTTCATATTTTAAACATAAATTGAAGGATCAATAAAAATATGCCCTGAGAATATACGATAGGGCATTCCAAGCATTGGAAACAAGATTTGTCAAACTTTGAAGTCATACAACAGCCTGCTATGCCTGGGGAAATTTAATAGTGGTGGAGAGCAGGCTGCCTGCACGAGGCTGGTTAAAGGTGAGTCTAGAGATGCAAGCATGGGCCAGGTTATGAACAGCTGTGAATATCATTTGGGATTTGAATTGTATTCATTCTCTACACACTAGGAAGAATAGACTAGAAAAGGCAGACATCAGTGTTTAAGAGACCTTGTTGTCGTGATCTAGACAGCATTTGGTAGAGTCTGAACTGGAAAGAATGGAGGCCATGAGAGATGTATAACCCAATTATCATCTGGAGGTCTTCTTGCCTTAGAGTTTAACTGAAATGACCTTGCTCCAAAATCCACCTCCATTTTTACCACTGGTGAAGTCACATTTTGTCCCAAGACTGTGGCTAAATTTTTGATATGGGTGGATGGAGAAGAGTCTTGGATTTTCCTACCTATTTAGTTTCCATAACCAATTTTTTTTTTTAATCATACCAAGTGTTCATGAATTTAATGAGCTAAATTCAGGTTTCTTTTAAAGGGCATCATCACTTAGCACCCAGGTGTTAGTCACTTTACCCATTCTTCATACCTCTCTGTTCTTCCCGTTACTGCTCTTTAGTCCCTCTATTGCCCAATAAGTGATGCAAAAATTTATCACTCTCTTATGCGGAGGAAATCAACTGCCTCAACTCATGCAAAATTCTTTCATTAAATGTTTATCGAATGGCTCTCAGTGTCATGCCTTGTGACCTGTGCTGGGCCAAGAATGTTTAGTAAAAATAAACTCCATCTCTTCCAATCTGTGAACATGAGATTTTGATCAAATAATATTATATGTGAATTATTATAAATGCAAATAACTGCCAAGAAAAGAGGCGCTGTGACATGAGAAGGGCCAGAGAAGTACTCCTGGGGACATGTGAGCTGAAATCTGCAGTGGGATGGGGACGGGTAAAGTAGTGAAATATGTAAAGAACAGGAGACATAGGGCAGGAAAGGCTTTCCTAGCAAATGGAACAGCATGCACACAGCCTTGTGGTGGGAGGTGCTTGCTGAAATTAAACAACTGAAGACCGAACTAGAATCCACTTGCAAATTGCTAAACCCCAAATCAAGTTGTTTAGTAAACAAGGACCTTGGTATGCTCAATTTGCAGCTCTTATTCAAAGAGAAGCAGTCTCATTCTCAAAAAGATCCCAGGCATCTTAAAGGAAATGGCTTATTCTTTGCCTAAGGAAGGGCCAACAGGAATAAGATATATCAAACTAAAAAAAAATTATCAACAAAGATTTACTAAGCACCCATTATGTGGTTAGTAATGTTTACTAAGATACTATTTCAGGTGCTTGGGATATAAGAGTGAAAAAAAAAAAAAAAAAAAAACAGAGAAAAATCTCTGCCTTTATGAAACTTACATTCTTCTAGGAAAGAAAAAAGAAGTAAACAAGATAAATAAATTAAATGTATAGTTTGCTAGATAATAAGTTGTAAAGAAAAAAATACAGGGAAAATTATATGAAGTTTCATGGTCAGAGATTAAATATTACATAGGGTGGCCAGAAGAGGCTAACGCTTCTGCAAAGCTACCGTTGGAGGAAGCTAGTCATGTCGCAATCTGAGGAGAAAGCAGCAGAGGCAGAGAGAAGGGAGCAGGGGCACAGGCCTGGATGCAGTAAGGTACCTGGACTATTGGGAAAGAGAAAAGAGCAGAGAGAACTGAAGTGGTTGTGGACACAGGTGAGGTGCTGGCAGCTGCCCATCCACTGTGCCTCCTTGGTTGTAGGAAGAAAGTGGCTGTCCTCTGAGAGATGGAGAGCTGCTGGAAGGTTCTGAGTTGAGGGGGGACCTAAACTGACTTACATTTCAAAAGGATTCCTTTTTCTATCTCTTTCTCAAGGGCCACAGTTGTATAGTGTATAATTAGAAGGGGTTTCTTAAAGTATGTTCCAATGAAATTGTGGCTCCATCTGAACTGAGAATAACTAGATAACCTTTTACTAAATACGAAGAAAAACAAATTCTGGAGAGCAGTTGGCTAAATCGTACATTTAGCAGCAATAAGACAGCCTTTCAGAACCTCTGGAGGCAGGAGGTGCTGGGGAGTGAAAAAGGGAATATTTTGTATAGTAAACTCCTTTTTTGGAGATTAATTTCACTGACACTCAAAAAAGCAGCTGTGAATGAATGAATGAAAACAAAAGGGTGAATGAGGGAAAGCATGTGCATTGAGCAGGTGTGCTCAAAGCTAAATGATTTGCCCAAACCTGTAGTGAGGAAGCTGAACCCCAGGAAATGAAGTTCCTGGTTCTCTCTCAATGATCAGTCATTTCACATTTTTGGTTTTTGGACCTGGCAGCATCTTTTGGTCTGGGTACAATTGTGTGAGTGTGCTTCAGCAATGAACAGTAGACACTGATTCCAGAATCATTAACACAATTTGCCACTTAGCCACCATTTTCACTTAAAATACCTCTTTCTTTGCTCCTAAAATGGTGAATGAGGTACTTCCTGATGAGATATTTATATGAAAAATGAGCAGAAAGCAGTCTAATAGAGAGAAAGGTCTGGTTTAGATATCAGTATCCCTCTGAGGTGCTCTTCTGGAAGGCTAGAGGACAGTATGCTGTGGATTCACTGTGGGGCCAAAGTAAAAGACAACCTTGCAATTGTGTCGGGTGATCTTAAACCATTTTAGCAAAACCCAGTGCAGGGGGCTTCCCTATGGTGCTTTGACTCTGACAACTATAAAGACTCCAAATATTTTGTCTGAGTTTTATTATATATTTTAAAAATAAATCTTAATAAGTATATTTGAGGTTTACAACATGATGTTATGGCTTACATATAGATAGTAAATTGGTTCCTATAGTGAAGCAAATTAACATATCTTTTTCAGTTATGATTTTGTGGTGAAAGCAGCTAAAATCTATTTGTTTAACAAAAACTATTAATACAATTTTATTAACTATAGTCCTCATGTTATTCATTAGATCTCTGGACTTGTTCATCACACATATCTGCTACTTTGTATTTGCTGGCCTACATCTCCTCATTTCTTGCCTCTCATCCTGATCCTGCTAACCACTTAACCACTGTTTTATTTTCTGTCTCTGTGTATTTGACCTTCCTTTCTTTATACCTTTCTCCTTTTCTTAGGTTCCACAGGTAAGTGGAATCATGCAATAGTTTTCTTTTTGGGTCTGGCTTATTTCACTTTAGTATAATGTCCTCTAGGTCTGTCCATGTTGTGGCAAATATCAGAATCTTCTTCTTTAAGGCTGAATAATATTTCATTGTGTATATATAAAACACATTTTTAAATCAATTTGTCCAACAGGTTCTTAGATTGTTTTCATGTCTTGGCTATTGTGAACAATACTGCAATTAACATGGTACTTCAGATATATTTGTGAGATAATGATTTAATTTCCATACCCAGAAGAGAGATTGCTGGGTCATATGGTAGTTCTATTTTTAATTTATTTAGGAACCTCCATACTGTTTTCTATAATGGCTCTACCAATCTACATTCCTACCAACAGTGTACAAGGGTTTCCTTTTCTCTATACCCTTACCAACATTTGTTATCTCTTGTCTTTTTGGTAGTAACAATCCTAATGGGTGTGAGGTGAGATAGTGGTTTTGCTTTGCATTTCCCTCATGATTAGTGACGTTGAACACCTTTGCATATATCTGTTGAACATTTTTCTGTCTTCTTTGAAGAAATATCTGTTCAGAACCTTTGCCAATTTTTAAATTGGGTTATTTGTTTTCTGCTATAGAGTTGTAAAGAATTCTTTATAAATTTTGGGTATTAATCTCTTATCAAATATAAAATTTGCAAATATTTTCCCAATTAAATATTGCCTTTTCATTTTGTTGAATGTTTCCTTTGCTGTGCAGAAACATTTTAGTTTGATGTAATTAGATCTATTTATTTCTGTTTTCATGGACTGAGCTTTTGGTGTGATATACAAAAATTCATTGCAAGATCAGTGTCCAGGAACTTTTCCCTTGTTCTTTTCTAGGAATTTTGTGATTTCAGGACTTATATTTTGGTCTTTTATCCATTTGGAGTTGATTTTTGTGTATGGTGTAGATAAAAGTTCAATTTTATTATTTTGCATGTAAAAATCCAGTTTTCCCAGTACCATTTACGGAAGAGGCTATCCTTTCCCCCACTGTGTCCCCTTGGTAATCTTGTTGAATATAGTTGACATTATTTCTGAGCTCATTATTTTGTTCTATTGTCCTGTGTTTCTTTTTTTGTGCAAGTACCATACTGTTTTAATTAATATAGCCTAGTAACGTAATTTTAAACCAGGAAATGTGATGCCTTTAATTTTTCTTTCAGTGTTGCTTTGTCTATTCAGTTTTTTTTAATGTTCCTTGCAAATTTTAGGATTTTTTTTTTCTATTTCTGTGAAGAATGCCTTTGGAAATTAGACAGGGATTGCATCTAATAGGGATTTAATTTTATGTGACATAATCCCTGTCATCTGAGAGGGATTGTGTATTACTTTGACCAATATAAACCTTTTAATAATATTAATTTTTTTGATCCATGAACATGGGATAGCTTTCCATTTATTTGTCTTCAATTTTCTCATCAATTTTTTATTATTTTCAATATGTAAGTCTCACCTTCTTGGTTAAATTTACTCCTAATATATTTTTTGATGCTATTGTAAATAAATTATTTTCTTAATTTCTTTTTTAGGTAGACTGTAATGTGTATATCAAAATAATACTGATTTCATCTTGA
>NW_016811705.1:44928-86946 GCF_001698545.2 Rhinopithecus bieti
CCCCCCCCCTCCTCCCCTCCCCTCCCTCCTCCCTCCCTCCTTCCCTCCCTCCCTCCCTTCCTTCCTTCCTTCCTTGTCTGATTTATCTTGCTAGTACTTCCAGTACTATGTTAAATAGAAGTGGTAAGAGTCGATATCCCTGCCTTATACCTGATCTTAATTGAAAAGCTTTCAGTTGTTACTAATTGATTATGATGTTAGCTATAGGTTTTTCATAAATAAACTTTATTATGCCAAATAACTTTTCTTCTATACCTAAACTGTTAAGAGTTTTTATCCAGAAAAAATGCTGAACTTTGTTAAATGTTCTTTCTGCATTGATTGAGATGATTGTGTGGTTTTAAATGTTTCATTCTATTAGTGTATTATATCACATTGATTGTCTTGCATGCCAGAAATAAATCCCAGTTGGTCATGATGTGTAATTTTTTGTTTGCAAATATTTTATTGATTATTTTTTGCATCAATGTTCATTAGACATATTGGCCCAGAGCTTTCTTTCCTTGTGGTGTCATTGTCTGGCTTAGGTATCAAGACAAGGCTTGCTTTGTAAAACTTGTTTGAAAGTATTCTCTCTAGCTGTATTTTCTGAAGATTTTAAGAAGCATTAGTAATAATTCCTTTTTGAATGTTTGGTAGGATTAATCTGTCAAGCCATCTGGTCCCTGGCTTTTCTCTGTTGGAAAGTTTTTGGTCTGTTTGAGCTTTCTATTCTTCCTGATTCAACCTTGATAGATTACATTTTTCTAGAAATTAATCATAGAAAATTTATCCTATAAATTTTCTCTTTTGTGGGGAGTAACTTTACTGGTATATAATTCAAACACCAAACAATTCACACATTTAAAATGCACAATTCAATAATTTTTAGTATATTCACAGACTTGTGCAACTATCACCACAATCAATTTTAGAACATTTTCAATATCTCATAAAAGAAATTATACCACTTAGGAATCACCCACCAATTTCCCCATTTCCTCCAACCCTCAGCAACCACTAATCCACTTTTTGTCTATGTAGATTTGTCTATATTGGACATTTGATATAAAAAGGAATCATATAATATTAGGTCTTTTGTGATTGGCTTCTTTCATTTATTAGTATAATGTTAATAATGTTAATAAAACATTAATAACATAATGTTTTCAGGTTCATCCATGTTGTAGCATGTATGAGTACTGAATTCCTTTTTAGGCTGAATAATATTCAATGGTATGGACTATCACATTTTGTTAAACCATTTATGAGCTGATAGACATTTGGGTTATTTACCCCTTTTATGTATTATATTGCCATACATATTTGTATGCCAGTTTTTGGGTGAACGTATGTTTTCATTTCTCTTGGATATATACCTAGGAGTGGAATTGCCAGATCAAATGGTAACTAATGTTTAACTTTTTGAGGCACTTCAAACTGTTTTCCAAAATGGCTGTACAATTTTACTTTCTTACTATCAGTGTGTGACAATTCCAGTTTCTCCAGATCTTAACACCTATTATTTTCTCATTTTAAAAAAATATAGCCATCTTAGTGTGTGTGAAGTAGTATCTCATTGTGGTTTTGCATAGCATTTCCAGATGACTAATATCATGTCTATAAATATTAAAAAATATTTTTTCACCCATTGTGTTGTTGCAGTCACTCTGGAATTATAGAATACTCGATTTTTACCCCTTGAGGTTTTTGGTTTTCTTTTACTTTTATTATTTTTTAACTTTTATTTTAAGTTCCAGAGTACATATGCAGGTTTGTTATATAGGTAAACTTGTATCGGGGGGGTTTCTTGTATAGACAATTTTGTCACCCAGGTATTAATCCTAGTATCCATTAGTTATTTTTTCTGATCCTCTCCTTCCTCCTATCTCTCACAATCAGGCAGTCCCCAGTGTCTGTTGTTCCCTTCTCTGTGTCCATGTGTTCTCATCATTTAGCTCCCACTTACAAGTGAGAACAAGTGGTATTTGGTTTTCTGTTCCTGCATTAATTCACTAAAGATAATAGCCTCCAGCTCCATCCATGTTCCTACAAATGACATGATCTCATTCTTTTTTATGGCTGCATAGTATTCCATAGTGTATTTGTACCACATTTTCTTTATCCAGTCTACCATTGATGGGCATTTAGGTTGATTCCATATCTTTGCATTTGTGAATAGCGCTGCAATCAATATACACGTGTGCCTTTATGATAGAATGGTTTATATTCTTTTGGGTATATACCCAGTATTGGTAGTTCTGTTTTTAGGCCTTTGAAGAATTGCCACACTGCTTTCCACAATGATTGAGCTAGTTTACACTCCCACCAACATTGTGTACGCATTCCCTTTACTCTGCAATCTCACCAGCAACTGTTATTTTCTGACTTTTTAGTAATATCCATTCTGACTAGTGAGAGAAGGTATCTCATTGTGGTTTTAATTTGCATTTTTTAAATAATCAGTGATGTTGAGCTTTTTTGTTATATGCATGTTGGCCACATGTATGTTCTCTTTTGAAAAGCATCTATTCCTGTCATTTGCCCACTCTTTAATGGGATTATTTTTCTTGTAGATTTGTGTAAGATCCTTGTCAGATGCATAGTTTGCAAAAACTTTTTCCCATTCTGTAGACTGTATGTTTATTCTTTTATACTTTCTTTTCTGTGCAGAAGCTCTTTAGTTTAATTAGACCCCATTTGTCAATTTTTGCTTTTGTTGCAATTGCTTTTGGCGTCTTTGTCATGAAATTTTTGCCTGTTCTTATGTTTAGAATGATACTGCCTAGGTTGTCTTCCAGAGTTTTCATAGTTTTGGATTTTATGGTTAAGTCTTAAATCCATCTTGAGTTGATTTTTGTATATGGTGTAAGGAAAAGGTCCAGTTTCAATCTTCTGCATATGGCTAACCAGTTATCCCAGCAACATTTATTGAGCAGGAATTCTTTTCCCCATTGCTTGTTTTTGTCAGTGTTGTCAAAGATCAGACAGTTGTAGGTGTACAGCCTTATTTCTGGACTCTCTAGTTTGTTCCATTGGTCTGGGTAACCGTTTTGTACCAGTACTATGCTGTTTTGGTTACTGTAGCCCTGTAGCATAGTTTGAAGTCAGGTAGTATGATGCCTCCAGATTTATTCTTTTGGTTTAGGATTGCCTTGGCTATTCAGGCTTTTTGTTTTCTGGTTTTATGTGAATTTTAAAAGTTTTTTCTAGTTCTGTGAAGAATTTCATTTGTAGTTTGATGGGAATAAGTATTGAGTCTATAAAGTTCTTTGGGCAGTATGTACATTTTGACTGTATTCATTCTTCCTATCTATGAACATGGAGTGTTTTTCCATTTGGTTGTGTCACCTCTGATTTCTTTGAAGAGTGTTTTGTAGTTCTCATTGTAGAGATCTTTCACTTCACTGGTTAGCTGTATTCCTAGGTATTTTATTTTATTTTTTTGTGGCAATTGTGAATGGAATTGGGTTCCTAATTTGGCTCTCACCTTGACTATTGTTGCTTTATAGAAATACTGGTGACTTTTGCACATTGAATTTGTATCCTGATACTTCACTGAAGTTATTTATCAACTTGAGAAACTTTTGGGCCAAGTCTATGGGGTTTTCTAGATACACAATTATATCATCTGGAAATGGGGATAGTTTGACTTCCTCTCTTCCTATTTGGATGCCTTTATTTCTTTCTCTTGCCTGATTGTTCTGGCAAGGACTTCCAGTGCTATATTGAATAGGAGTGGTGAGAGAGGCATCCTTGTCTTGTGCTGATTTTTGAAGAGAATGCTTCTGGCTTTTGCCCATTCAGTATGATGTTGGCTGTGGGTTTGCCATAGATGACTCATTATTTTGGATATGTTCCTTCAATACCTGGCTTATTGAGGGATTTTTTTTTACATGAAGCTGTGTTGATTTTATAGAAAGCCTTTTCTGTAGTTATTGAAAATCATGTGATTTTTGTCTTTAGTTCTGTTTCTGTGATGAGTCATATTTATTGATTTACATATGTTGAACCAACCTTGCATCCCAGAGATAAAGACTATTTGATTGTGGTGGATAAGCTTTTCGATTTGCTGCTGGATTCCGTTTTCCAGTATTTTGTTGAAGATTTTTGCATTGATGTTCATTGAGGATATTGGCCTGAGTTTTCTTTTTTTATTGTGTCTCTGCCAGGTTTTGGTATCAAGATGATGCTAACCTCATAGAATTCATTAGGGAGGAGTCCCTTATCCTCATGTCTTTGGGATAGTTTCAGCGGAAATGGTACCAGATATTTTTGTACATCTGGTAGAATTCAGTTCTGAGTCTGTGTAGTCCTGGGCTTTTGTTGGTTGGTAGTCTATTTATTACTGATTCAATCTGGGAGCTTGTTATTGGTTTGTTTAGGGATTCCATTTCTTCCTGGTTCAGTCTTTGGAGGTTGTATGTGTCCAGGAATTTCTAGTTTTTCCAGTTTGTGTGCATAAAATAATTAATAATGTTCTGATATTTATTTATATATCTGTGGTGTCAGTTGTAATATTCCCTTTGTCATCTCTCTGCAGAATTGTTTGTGTGGATGCTTTATGGTTGTGAACTTAGTTTCATTTTTGTCACTGCTAGTAATGGTCTTTCTTCCCAAATCTAGTGCTTTCTTTAGGAGCTCTTATAAGGCAGGTCTGTTAGTAACAAATCCCCTGAGTATTTATTTGCTTGTATGAAAAGAATCTAATTTATCCTTCATTATGAAGCTTAGTTTGACTGGATATGAAATTATTAGTTGAAATTTCTTTTCTTTAAGAGTGTTGAATATTGGGCCACAATCTTGTAGAGTTTCTGTAGACATGTCCGCTGTTAGTCTGATGGGCTTACCTTTGTAGGTGTCCCGACCTTTCTCTCTGGCTGCCTTTAACACATTTTCTTTCATTTCAACTTTAGAGAATCTAATGATTATGTGTGCTGGGAATTACCTTTTGGTGAAGTATCTTACTGGAGTTCTGCGTATTTTCTGAATTTGAATGTTGGCTTCTCCAGCTAGATTGGGGAAGCACTCATGGATAATATCCTGAAATATTTTTTGCAGATGGGGTGTGGTGGCTCACACCTGTAATCCTAGCACTTTGGGAGGCTAAGGTGGGCGAATCACCTGAGATCAGGAGTTTATGGTCAACACAGCGAAACCCCGTCTCTACTAAAAATATAAAAATTAGCTAGATGTGGTGACACATGCCTGTAATCCCAGCTACTTGGGAGGCTGAGGCAGGACAATCGCTTGAACCCAGGAGGCGGGGGTAGCAGTGAGCTGAGATAGTGCCACTGTACTCCAGCCTGGGTGGCAGAACAAGGTTCTGTTTCCATAAAAGAAAAAAAGACAGAAGAAATATGTTTTGCAAGTTGCTTCCATTCTCCCCATATCTTTTGGGGACACCAATGAGTCATAGGTTTGGTTTCCTTATATAATCTTATATGTTTCAGAGGGTCTGCTTGTTCCTTTTCATTCCTTTTTCTCTATTCTTAACTGACTGTCTTATTTCAGAAAGCCAGTCTTCAAGCTCTAACATTCTTTCCTCAGCTTGGTCTATTCTGCTATTAGCACTTGTGATTGCACTATGAAATTCTTGTAATGTGTTTTTTTCAGGTCGGTTATATTCCTCTCTATACTGGCTATTTTGTCTGTCAGTTCCTGTATTGTTTTATTTTGATTCTTAGATTCCTTGGATTGTGTTTCAGCATATTCCTGCATCTTGATGATCTGCATTCCTATTCATATTCTGAATTTTACTTCTGTTATTTCAGGCATCTCAGCATGGTTCAGAAACCTTGCTGGAGAGCTACTGCAATCATTTGGAGGAAAGAAGGCACTCTGGTTTTTGAGTTGTCAGAATTCTTGCTCTGTTTCTTTCTCATCTTTGTGGGCTGATTGTTCCTTCAATCTTTGAAGTTGCTGTGCTTTGGACTTTTGTTTTAATCCTATTTGATGACCCTGAGGGTTTGATTGTGGTATAAGGTAGGTTCAGTCTACTGGCTTCATTTTTGGAAGATTTTTAGGGGGTCAAGGCTCAGTTTCCAACACCTTGACTGCACTCTCTAACTGGGGGAGTGGTATTCGGCCCTTTGTTCTCTGGTTCCTTGAGGCTAGCAACCTGCTGTGTTGGGGAGGCCAAGGTGTTCCTGGACTATTGATCACAACCCTCTGATGGATTGTGCCAGCCAAAGTGTTTTGTAGGGCTGTGGCAGTGGGATTCATCCTTGTTTGCACTTACCAGCAGCAGTGCCAGTGGCAGTGCCGTGGGTGCAGTGGGGTGAATGCTTGTTGGCAGCGGCAGGGTGCTAGCAGGTGCCAGGATTCTGGCCTCTGTGTAGGCATTCACAGCAGCAGTGGAGGAAGCCCAGCTGGGAAGTGGGGCCCACTGGTGACTGGGTGTGCAGTTGCACTGGTAGTGGTGTTAGTACATGGGTGAGCACTGGGAGGTACAGGACAGTGTGCACCCTCCATGCGTATCACATGGTTATAGCTGGCCACTCAGGCTGGTGGAGGGTCTACTGTTTTCTACATCCAGTTTTACTTCAACAAAAATGTTGGCTCAGGGGCTGGACACTGATGTGGGTGGCACTGAGAGGCTCTGTGCCTGCCAAGGCTCTCACTGCAATGGCTTTACAGTAAGAGTGTGGATTGCACTCACACCAGCAGCGGAGCAGGGCAGGGTGCACACACATACACATGCTAGCTGGGGCAGGGAAGGCAAAATCCACCTGTATACACACATGCCAGCCAAGAGATGTGGGTGGTGGCTGTGGGCCTGGAGGAAGCCACAGTGGGAGGAGGAAGCGGGTGGGCCTGTGCATGTCCCTGGAGCCCACTCTGTTGGAGCTCTGCCCTGGTCAAGCACAGTCTACCAGCATAGGAGGTATCATGCAGGCCCCTAGAGAACCCAAGACTGCACTGCATGCAGATGTGGCCAGGCTGGGGCCCCAGGAGAGGCCAGGAGACCAAGCAGAGCTCAGATCACACCAGTCCCATCTGATAGGCAAGACTGCACTGCAGAGTTCAACTCTAACTGTTCCTCTCGGGCTAAAGTTTTCTGGAAGCAAGTTGAACCTGGGGGCTTGGCCATCCCTGGCTCTGCTCCACTACAGACGCTTCTGCAGCAAACCCTCTGGGCTTCACTTCAACTGGATTGTTGCCCCAACCACTTTTCTAAGTAGCTTTCCCTGCCAACTCAAGTGTCTGTGGTGGTTGAGGGGTCTCCTCCTACTAGAATCCCAGAGGACCATATCAAGAGTAAGTTGTTCCTTGCCAGTGCAACGCACCCATTCCTTCACAGTCACTAGGCACCAGGAATGAACCCCAATGCATGGGAGCCCCATGCAGGTTTCCCAGCTTTCTCCCCCTTCAGCCTAGCTTCTGTGTCTTCCCTCTGTCTGCTTTCAGGGCCTTCCTCGTGAAGATCAGTTAGAAGTGTGCCAGTCGTTCCAGACCCTCGATTGCTGCTGCTCTACCTGGCTGCATTTAGTCAGCCATCTTTTGAGATTTTTCTTGAGATTACCCAATTTACTGGCACAAAGGACTACATTTATTACTTTTGAGGTGTCTGTTTCAATGTCTCCATTTTATTTTATTTGTGTCTTTTCTCTCTTTTTTTTTTTATTCTCAGTGTTTGCTGATTTTGTTTATTTTTTCAAAGAACCAACTATTGATATTATTGATATTTTCTATGACTTTTCTATTCTCGATGTGATTTATTTCTATTCCGATATTTATTATTTCCCTCTGGCTGCTAACTTTGGGTTTGGTTTGTTCTTATTTTCTAACTCCTTGAGGCATAATATTAGGCTATTTTTGGGGATCACTCTTCTTTTGTAACGTAGGCATTTATTACTATCAGCTTCCATCTTAGTAGTGCTTTTGCTGTAGGTCACAGGTTTTGATCTGCTGTATTTCCATTGTCATTTGTCTAAAAATTTTTATAACTACGCTTTTGATTTCCCCTGTGACCCATTGGTTGTTCCAGGAGCATGTTGTTTAATTTCAAAATATATGTGAGTTTTCCAAAATTCCTCTATTTATTGATTTCTACTTTCATACCATTATGGTTGGAAACAATACTAGATATAATTTTATTATTATTGAATTTGTTAAGACTTGTTTTGTGGTCTAACACATGGTCTGTCCTGGAGAATGTTCCATGTGCATTAGAGAATTATGTATACTCTGCTGCTGTTGAAATGAATGTTCTACATGTTAAGTCTATTTGAACAAAAGTGCAGTTTAATTCCAGGATTTTCTTACTAATATCATGTCTAGTTGATCTCTCCATTGTTAAAAGTGAGGAATTAAAATCCTCTACTATTATTGTACAGCTGTCTATTTTTTCCTTCATGTCCATTAATATTTGCTTTATATATTTAGGTGTTCCATTTATGAGGTACATATATATTTATAATTGTTATGTCCTTTTTCTGATTTGACCCCTTTGTAATTAAGTAATGACTTTCTTTGTTTTTCTAAACAGATTTTGACTTGAAATCTATTTTATCTGATATAAATATAGTCACTCCAGCTCTTATTTGGTTACTGTTTGCATGGAATATCTTTTTCTTTCATTTACTTTTAGCATATGTGTGTACATAAAGCTAAAATGGGACTCTTGTAAACAGCATATAGTTGGATCTTGTTTTTAATTCATTCAGACACTATTTTTTTTATCAGAGAGTTTAATCCATTTACATTCAACGTTATTACTGGTAAAAAATTCTTTACTCCTGCCATTTTGTTAATTGCTTTCTGGTTGTTTTGTAAATCTTTATTCCTTTCTTCCTTTCTTCTTGCCTACCTCTGTGGCTTGGTAATTTTCCATAGTGCTAAGCTTTGATTTTTTTCTCTTTCATTCCCTTTTTTTTTTTTTTTTTTTTGAGATGGAGTCTCACTCTGTTGCCCAGGCTGGAGTGCAGTGGCACCATCTTGGCTCACTGCAACCTCCACTGCCCATGTTCAAGTTATTCTCCTGCCTCAGTCTCCCGAGTAGCTGGGATTACAAGCACATGTCACCACATCTGGCCGGATTTTTATATTTTTAGTAGAGATGGGGTTTCACTGTGTTAGCCAGGATAGTCTCAATCTCCTGACCTCGTGATCCACTTGCCTTGGCTTCCCAAAGTGCTGAGATTACAGGAGTGAGCCACTGTGCCCGGCCCCTTTCTCTTTCTTGCTTGTGTATCTGCTGTAGATTTTTGCTTTGTGGTTACCATGTGACTTACATAAAAAATCTTATAATAGACTATTTTAAGCAGACAACTGCAGTCTCTTATGAATACGCTAGCCTTTAACTCTCCCCCACAATTTATATTTTGCTCTGTCAATTTAGACATTTTTGCATTATGTATTCCCTAACAACTTATTGTTGTTTTAGTTATTTTTGACCATTTGAATTTTTAACCTTCAGAGCAGAGATTTGAAAGATGTATATACCACCATATAAAGTATTCTGAAATTGACTATGATTTACCTTTACTCCTGAGTTTATACCTTCACATTTCTTCATGATAGTTATCATTTTCCATTCACTTATGGTTGAAGAATTTTCTTAAGCATTTCTTGTAAGGCAAGCCCAATGGTGAATTTCTTCAGCTTTTACTTGTCTGGGAAAGTCTTGATTTCTCCTTCATTTCTGAAGCACAGCTTTGTTGGTTATCATATTCTTGAATGGCAGGTTTTGGCACTTTGAGTATATTATCCTATTCTCTCCTGTCCTGCAAGATTTCTGCTGAGAAATCTCCTGATAGTATAATAGTGATTTATTTATTTGTCAATTGACATGTTTTTCTTATTGCTTTTAAAATTCTCTGTGTCTTTCACTTTTGACATTTTAATTACAATATGTCTAGGTCAGTATCTTTCTGGACTGAACCTGTTTGGGTACCTTTGATC
This sequence comes from Rhinopithecus bieti, assembly GCF_001698545.2. Classification (NCBI taxonomy): domain Eukaryota; kingdom Metazoa; phylum Chordata; class Mammalia; order Primates; family Cercopithecidae; genus Rhinopithecus; species Rhinopithecus bieti. The sequence goes on from NW_016811705.1 coordinate 54,814, forward strand.
TTTATGGATCTGAATATCCATAACTCTCCTAAGAGTTGGAAAGTTTTTAGCAATTACTTTGTTAAACAGCTTTAAAAAAAAAAAAAAATTCGAGACAGATCTTCCTCTGTAGCCCAGAATGGAGTGCAGTGGCATGATCTTGGCCCACTGCAACCTCTGCCATCCAGGTTCAAGCAATCCTCCTGCTTCAGCCTCCTGAGTGGCTGGGATTATAGGCATGCACCACTATACCTGGCTAATTTTTGTATCTTTAGTAGAGACAGGGTTACATCATGTGGGCCAGGCTGGTCTGGAACTCCTGGCCTCAAGTGATCTGCATGCTTTGGCTCCAAAAGTGCTGAGATTACAAGCCTGAGCCACTGTGCCTGGACTACTTTGTTAAATAAGCTTTCTGTGACATTCTCCAGTCATCTTCATCTGAATTCCCATAATGCAAAACTTATTTACTTAATGATGTTCCATAAGTTGTATAGGTTTTGTTCACTCTTTTATATTCTTTTGTTATTTTTTCCCCTGTGAATGTGTTATTTTAAAAAACCTTTCTTCAAATGCAGAGATTATTTCTTCTGCTTCATCTAGTCTGCTGTTGAATTTCTCAATTACATTTTTAAAAAATGATATTCATTGAATTCTTCAACCCCAAGATTTCTATTTGGTTCTTATTTTATGATATATCTCTTTGTTCAATTTATCATTCAGATCATGGATTTTTCCTGATTTCATTGAATTATCTATCTGTATTCTCTTGTATCTCACTGAGCTTCCTTAAGATCATTATTCTGAATTAATTTTCAGGTAATTCATAAATTTTCATTTTAGGAGGATCAGTTACTACAGATTTATTATGGGTTATTTTTGTGGTATAATGTACCCTAGCTTTTTCATGTTTCTTGTGCTTTTGTTTTTGTGTCTGTACAACTGGTGGAACTGTTATCCCTTTCAATTGTATAGTGTAGGTTTTGTAGGGAAATATTTTCACCTATACATAGGTCATAGGGATTAAATTGGGCAAGTTCTGTTGGTTCTGATTCTGAATGGGTGCAGTAGTATAGTCTCTGTTCAGCGTGGACTCAGGAGGCAGGGATGTACCTATGACTCTGATCCTGTGCTTCTGGGTGCAGTGCTGACGTAACTCCAAGGAAGAAGATTTCTTTCAAAGACTCAGGCCTCCAGGAGCAGTCATAGCTGCAATTTGTGTCCCAAAGGCAACAGGGTACAATGGAAACTCAGGCACCCAGGAGACAAGAACTGCATGGTGGTGACTCTTGACTTTGGAATGGTGGGACATAGCAGTGGCCCAGGCTTTGTGATGTTAGGGGCACTGGCATCAAGGATTCAATAATGATGGGCAAAGTTGTGACTTGGGCTTCAGGGTGTGGAAGCATTGTAAAGATGGTTCCATTCCCTAGGGAGGCAGGGTGCATTAGCAGATCAGACACCAGAGGACTGTTCAAGATCCAGGGAAGTTGAGCACTACTGCTATTTGGCCCAAAGGATAGGGTGATGCAGATCAGTGAAAACTCTTATTTCCGTAGAGGGCAGGGCACCATGTCAGCTCAGGTGCATAGGGGTTTGTCTGCTCTGCTGGATCAGATTCAGGGTCCCTGCAGGGCAGAGTGCCATATGGACTTGGGTGCAGGGTTGTGTCTGTTCCCCTGGGCTGAGGCTCTTATTCCTGATGGACAGGTCACCAAGTTGTTTCAGGCACTAAGGGACACAGCTGCTCTGCCAAGTTGGGTGCAACTTCTCTGTTGGGCCAGTGTACGTGGTACCCAGGGAGCAGGATGCCATGTGGGCTCTGATGCTGTGATTGTGGCTATTCCCCTAGGCCAAATCTTTAGTTCCATAGGGGCAGGACAGTTGGTTGGTTTAGGCACCGAAGGGGCATGGCTGCTTCTCTGGACCTAGGCTCTAAGTAGTTAGGGGAAGATAAGGGATATGGATTGTTTCCTAGGCAACATTTCTGCAGAAGATAGAGAGCTACAACAGCTCAGCTGAGGAATATTATGTCCATTCAGGGATGAAAGGATGCTGTGGCTACTGGCTCCTGAAACCTGATGCACTCCAGCAGTGGCTCTGGTTTCACAATGACACACTGCAGCAACAGCTTAGGCCATGGGGGGCATGGTACAAATGTGGTCTTCTTCTCTGGAGTAGTACAGACTTGTGAATTCGAGGCAGCTCTTTAAGCTGGGCTCAGAGCCTGAGTGAACTGCAGGATTTTCCAGTAGTGAAGACTTCAGGTGTCCATGGTAGTGATGGGGGCTTCCTGATTACCTTTTCCCTGAAAGAAGAAGTCTCTTCTGTTTCTGAGCTGATCTTCACTTGGGGGATGGGGAGGTGGAGGCAAGGTGTTTTCTTTCCTCCTCTTTGTGGCCATCCTAAGTTTCTGTGCTCCACAGGGTTTTTACCATTCTCTTGCCATATTCCAGCCCTCTTCTTTAGTCGCCTTTGTCAAAATGTGGCTATTTATTCATAATTTTGGTACCTTTTTGTCAGAGGAATGAGTGTTAGGCACCTTTAGATTGCCATCTTACTCTGCTGCAGCCTCCTAAGCTATAATATTTTGAATATGACTGAAACTGGGGGATAAATTTGAATGCCAAAGTTGGATTGAATTTTCAACATAAGCAATCATCTCTTGAATTATGTATTATATAATGAAGTGCACTCTTGGTGTAATTAAAGTTTCTTAATTCGCAGATATATGTCACTTTTCACGTCATTGAACACTCAAGGGCCTCTAAATGAACTAAAACTAGAAGGTTGTGATTTTTCCTTACAACTGTATTTTTACTTAGCTTTTATGGGAAAGCTAATCTGACCAGGTATTTGAAGGACTGCTGTAAATATTAAAATCTGCCTATTGTTGATAACGGAATTTCAGAAATTATACTAAGCATATCATGGGGCTGGAAAAAATCAGTACTAAATCAACACTTAATAAAAAATTGCCTGCTAATTCAATTTATAAAACTCACAACCCTTGTATTATATCATTTTAATCATGAAAAGTAAATTAGATCACTAAAGTTTTAATTATTCATCAATCACATAAACAATGACATTAATTTCACTATCAAAATGTATAATTTAACATCACAATTTAATGTTTGTTTTTAGTTAGTCTATAAATAAGTTTTGTTTATTCTTTTAATTACAGATTGATTTTTCTTATATTAGCATAATCTATTTTAAAACCACTGTGAATAATAAGGTGGTTTCATGATAAAAATGAAGGTAAAACATGGAGATAAAAAAAGTAATTTCTCCCAAACAGAAAATTAAACTTTGAAGCACTGTAATCCTAAAACAGTGACCACTGTGGGGTCTGATAAATATTTGGATCATAACGTTTCAATAGATTCTTATTTAACTCTACACTTTGCCATAATTTTGGAAAACCTTCTTGACAAAAGTTCTCAATTGTCAAAAAAATAGCATCGTTCATCATTATCACCTTCTACTGAGTTCTTTTTGTGTAGCGAATTATAGAGAAGATTATAAGAGTACACGTTTACCTAGCAAAAGCTTTTTTGAGTTTTCTTCAAAGCATGCATTGAACTTACTTATTTTTATTTGAATTTATATTTATATTTACACAAGATTCAATGAACATCTGCTATATGCTAGACATTGAGAGGTGCTAAGGGTGTCAAGGTACATATGACTCAGTCGTTGCCCTCAGTGAGCTTACCATCTAGTGAAGGAGTCAGACAAAAACAACTTCAAAGCAATAGAGAAGACACTAGGGGAGGAGAAACCAGTTCTCCATGAAATAATGGAAGAGCTTAAGGAGAGCTTCAGGAAGTAGTTTTAAGATGCCTTCAATTTAAGTCCTCAAGGACAAGTAGAAATGAACTAAATTTAATTTAGGCAGTCTGGGCAAAGAAGAATCAAGGAGGGAAGAGCATGTTTCATATAGGCAAGGGCCTATTAAAATAAGACATTGTGCTTTATAACTAGAAAGGGCTTGAAAGACTATCAAGTTTATATTCTCCAATTCATAGATGATGGAATAGAGAGTGAGAAAGAGGCAAAATGATTTGCTAAATTTCCTTTCTCTTCTTTACCCTGGACAACTCCTAGTCATTCTTCTGGCCTCAAATGACATCTCATTTTGCTACTGGAAACATTCTAGACTACCTTTAGGCTAAGTAGCTGTCCCTGCTCTGAGCTCTATAACACCTGCGTCCTTTCTTCTTTCATAGCACACGTGTTCTTCAGTGTAAGTGCTTTTTGGTATGTTTGTCTTCCTGCTACTCTGAAACTTCTGTGAGGGCAGAAATTTAGCACACCATGTTACTCTATGCTTAACAGATATTTGTTAATCAGTCAATTAATGAAAATAACACTGTTATCAAAACTTACTTGAATGGTTAGAATAACATGCATCATTTCCATATGATTCTATGTAAGATAACTTTTCTTAACTGAGTGCTAAAATTAACAACAAAGTCAAAATCCTAATGATTAAAACAGGATCTGTTTTTATAGTAGATTAGGCCAGTGACTTTCTATCTCTGATGTCTAGAATTCTATTGCAAACCAAAATTCGATCACTATGAATCATTCCTTTTACAATAACCCATGTGAATGGCAAAAAGAAAGAGCACAAAGAAAATAAACATAGGATTTTTGGAGTTATATAAACTGGAAAACTTATCTAGGACTATTTGGGGACTCTTTCCTATATGAATAAAGGCTTTCTGAAAGATCATTTTTAGATAACTAATAAAATGTTTTATGAAAATAGAAGTGGTAGTTTTTTTTTCTTTTTAAAATCTCTTCTAGTAGAATACAATGCCAGAAATAGGCTTTTAAATAAAATCTAAGGCCTATTCCTAATAATGGTACTGGAACAATTTTATTTTAGCAAAATAGACAAGTTTACCTTCTCCTCTTGTCCCTGGAAGATGAATATTTCTTGATACTCTATCCTTAATCCTTCCAGGTGAAATGTCTCTTTATTTCTGTAGGAATTATTAACAAATAGTATCTTTTGCTCCAGTCTCTGAATTTTTTCATTTTTTCATGACACCCCAGAGGCAGCAAGTTTAAATCTGAATTAAAACATTTAACACTTTTTTGTTAAATAAATATTTGTCGTTTTTAAAATAGTTTCTCATATTTACACTTCTACTTTTGTAAATGGAATAATCATTCTCACAGTGGAACTAATTCCGGAGCGCTCTGCTCTCCTTTCCTTACCTCACCTTATTATCAGGATTTGTTGCTTCTTCTAGAGGCTCGTCTATTGCAGAGTATTGTCGAATATTAAATAATGTTATTGAATAATATTAAATATTATTCCAACCTTTCACTGGGTTTCTTTCCAACCTTTACATAAATCCCGAATCATTTCTTCAAAAGTGAAGTTCTGATCTTGTCGCTCTTCNTATAAATAAGTTTTGTTTATTCTTTTAATTACAGATTGATTTTCTTATATTAGCATAATCTATTTTAAAACCACTGTGAATAATAAGGTGGTTTCATGATAAAATGAAGGTAAAACATGGAGATAAAAAAAGTAATTTCTCCCAAACAGAAAATTAAACTTTGAAGCACTGTAATCCTAAAACAGTGACCACTGTGGGGTCTGATAAATATTTGGATCATAACGTTTCAATAGATTCTTATTTAACTCTACACTTTGCCATAATTTTGGAAAACCTTCTTGACAAAAGTTCTCAATTGTCAAAAAAATAGCATCGTTCATCATTATCACCTTCTACTGAGTTCTTTTGTGTAGCGAATTATAGAGAAGATTATAAGAGTACACGTTTACCTAGCAAAAGCTTTTTTGAGTTTTCTTCAAAGCATGCATTGAACTTACTTATTTTATTTGAATTTATATTTATATTTACACAAGATTCAATGAACATCTGCTATATGCTAGACATTGAGAGGTGCTAAGGGTGTCAAGGTACATATGACTCAGTCGTTGCCCTCAGTGAGCTTACCATCTAGTGAAGGAGTCAGACAAAACAACTTCAAAGCAATAGAGAAGACACTAGGGGAGGAGAAACCAGTTCTCCATGAAATAATGGAAGAGCTTAAGGAGAGCTTCAGGAAGTAGTTTTAAGATGCCTTCAATTTAAGTCCTCAAGGACAAGTAGAAATGAACTAAATTTAATTTAGGCAGTCTGGGCAAAGAAGAATCAAGGAGGGAAGAGCATGTTTCATATAGGCAAGGGCCTATTAAAATAAGACATTGTGCTTTATAACTAGAAAGGGCTTGAAAGACTATCAAGTTTATATTCTCCAATTCATAGATGATGGAATAGAGAGTGAGAAAGAGGCAAAATGATTTGCTAAATTTCCTTTCTCTTCTTTACCCTGGACAACTCCTAGTCATTCTTCTGGCCTCAAATGACATCTCATTTTGCTACTGGAAACATTCTAGACTACCTTTAGGCTAAGTAGCTGTCCCTGCTCTGAGCTCTATAACACCTGCGTCCTTTCTTCTTTCATAGCACACGTGTTCTTCAGTGTAAGTGCTTTTGGTATGTTTGTCTTCCTGCTACTCTGAAACTTCTGTGAGGGCAGAAATTTAGCACACCATGTTACTCTATGCTTAACAGATATTTGTTAATCAGTCAATTAATGAAAATAACACTGTTATCAAAACTTACTTGAATGGTTAGAATAACATGCATCATTTCCATATGATTCTATGTAAGATAACTTTTCTTAACTGAGTGCTAAAATTAACAACAAAGTCAAAATCCTAATGATTAAAACAGGATCTGTTTTATAGTAGATTAGGCCAGTGACTTTCTATCTCTGATGTCTAGAATTCTATTGCAAACCAAAATTCGATCACTATGAATCATTCCTTTTACAATAACCCATGTGAATGGCAAAAGAAAGAGCACAAAGAAAATAAACATAGGATTTTGGAGTTATATAAACTGGAAAACTTATCTAGGACTATTTGGGGACTCTTTCCTATATGAATAAAGGCTTTCTGAAAGATCATTTTAGATAACTAATAAAATGTTTTATGAAAATAGAAGTGGTAGTTTTTTTTTCTTTTAAAATCTCTTCTAGTAGAATACAATGCCAGAAATAGGCTTTTAAATAAAATCTAAGGCCTATTCCTAATAATGGTACTGGAACAATTTTATTTTAGCAAAATAGACAAGTTTACCTTCTCCTCTTGTCCCTGGAAGATGAATATTTCTTGATACTCTATCCTTAATCCTTCCAGGTGAAATGTCTCTTTATTTCTGTAGGAATTATTAACAAATAGTATCTTTTGCTCCAGTCTCTGAATTTTTTCATTTTTTCATGACACCCCAGAGGCAGCAAGTTTAAATCTGAATTAAAACATTTAACACTTTTTTGTTAAATAAATATTTGTCGTTTTAAAATAGTTTCTCATATTTACACTTCTACTTTTGTAAATGGAATAATCATTCTCACAGTGGAACTAATTCCGGAGCGCTCTGCTCTCCTTTCCTTACCTCACCTTATTATCAGGATTTGTTGCTTCTTCTAGAGGCTCGTCTATTGCAGAGTATTGTCGAATATTAAATAATGTTATTGAATAATATTAAATATTATTCCAACCTTTCACTGGGTTTCTTTCCAACCTTTACATAAATCCCGAATCATTTCTTCAAAAGTGAAGTTCTGATCTTGTCGCTCTTCCTTTTGCTCTGAAACCTTCATTGGCTTCTCTTTGCATGGTGGACATAATAAAATCTCCTAAATAGCATCTTCAGGGACTTTCATGAACTGACCATAATTAACTTGCAGCAGCATCTACCACTTTCAGCTCTTCCGAAGCTTAAACACCAGCCAAACTAGTTTATCCACCATTCCCAACCAAATATGCTGTGACTCTGCTACCAAGCACTTGCTAATTTAGCTCTGTCTACATCTCCCAGAGTCCTACTCTGTTCATATTGTTTCCTCTGGGATGTCTTTCTTAGTTACTCTCAGCCCTTGATAATTGCTATTAAACATCAGATGCCTGCAATGCCGAGAAGACATTCTACAGAATTTTTTAAAAATCTGCACAACAGGCCGGGCGCGGTGGCTCAAGCCTGTAATCCCAGCACTTTGGGAGGCCAATCCCAGCCACTTGCCTCTCTTTCGCTCCTGTCCTCGGGAGAGGCCGAGACGGCGGATCACGAGGTCAGGAGATCTAGACCATCCGTGCTAAACACGGTGTAAACCCCGTCCTACTAAAGAATACAGAAAAACTAGTCCGGCGACGGTGGCGGCGCTGTAGTCCCAGCTACTCGGGAGGCTGAGGCAGGAGAATGGCAACCCAGGAGCGGAGCTTGCAGTTGAGCTGAGAATCCGGCCCACTGCACTCCAGCCTGGCGACAAGCGGGGACTCCGTCTCAAAAAAAAAAAAAAAAAAAAAAAAAAAAAAAATATCTGCACAACAATACTGTCGCATAGATGCTATTTTGTAAATTTCACAATTTATTTCATCAATTGGGAAATATTTGCTGGGCGCCTAATATAGGCAGTCACAATGCGTGTTATTGAAAATAGAAAACCTTTGCAATCATGGTATTTGCCCTGAATTAAAATTTAAGAAAGATTGAATAACTTGGCCACATTGAGTAAGTGGCAGAACTGAAACTGCCAAGGTTTGTCTGGATCCAAATTTTGTGCCCATTTCATTATGAATGGAGAAGTTTTGTGCTGTACCTGGAAGAGCTTTTTCTGATTACTCAGCATTTCCCTGTCTGCGTCACCTACTCTCCATGATTCTGATACATTTTAAAATTGTGAGTGTCACTGGGGTCTGAAGGAGTGTGGGGAGGGAGAGCATCAGGAATAATAGCTAATGAATGCTGGGCTTAATAGCTAGGTGATCGGTTAATATGTGCAGCAAACCAGCATGGCGCACATTTACCTATGTGACAAACCTGGGCATCCTGCATGTGTACCCCAGAATTTAAAATAAAAGTTGAAGAAAAAAATAAAATAAAATCATGTGTGCACTGGGCGGGGGAGTGCAGAGAGTGGTTGGGGTGGGGGTTGAGAAATAATTGGCATGATCGGGAGTGATGATGAAAAATCCAAATGTATTTAAAGAGGTTTCTTCTGAGCCAATATGAGTGGCTATAGCCCAGGTTACACAACCTCAAGAAGTCCTGAGAAAATGTGCCTAAGGCCGGCAAGTTACAGGTTGGTTTTATACATTTCAGAGAGATAGGAATTGCAGGTAAAATCATTAATCAATACATGGAAGGTATATATTAGTTTGGCCCAAAAAGGCAGGACAATTCTAAGGAGAGGCGTTACAAGTCATAGATAGGTTTTAAGGATCTTTAGTTGACAATTGGTTGAGACACATAAGCTATTGTCTAGAGGCCTGAAGTCAGCAGAAAGGGATTCCTGAATTGCAAAGTGGGTTGTGGAGTCCAGGGCTTTTTTTTTTTTTGGTACATGAATCCTCATAGGTGACAACCCTCAGAGAGAATAGATAATAAATGTGCTCTTTTCAGATTTTAAATGTATCAGACTCTCAGTTATTCTCTCCTAGATCTGGGAACAGCTTATGAGGGGAGAATACTGGCTACTTTAATGGAGATTCTGTAGGGATGTAAATTTTTTCCACAAAAGACAATCTTCAGAGACATTTCAATCTGTTGACCCTGTGGCAGCTGTTTCAAAATATGTAGAAAAAATATATTTTGGGGTAACATTATGTAGAGTCAATAACGAGCCATCTGATGGAATTTTGTGGTTTGTAGGGCATGACTCCCCAGGCCTTTTAGACAGAAGTTTGGGGAAGAGAAACAAAAAGTCACAGTTTAGTCCTCAGGAGAGTTAGAAAACCTTCTCAGATGTTTTTAACATCATATCCCCCAGTTGACACCCACTATATTAAAATATATATATATATAGCAAAGCTCCTGCATTATTCTCTATGTAATTGGTTTACATATTCAGTGCATACTACCCTGATTATAGTTTTTCCTGCTTCTCTAAGGAGGAAGGAAAGTCACACTGATTGACTGAATACTGATATTTTGCTAGGTACTGTATGAACATTATCTCCCCATTCTCATAACAAGCCCATCAGAAAGACATTTTATCCTGATTTTACATATAAAGAACCAGAGACCCAGCTGGCAGCAGGCAGAGATGGAATTTGAACCCAATCTCTGTGTTTCCAGAGTCCTCTCATTTCTACCATGTGGCCTCCCTTGTCTGTATGAAAATGGAGACTCCTTAAAGGCAGAGACCATATTTTGCCTCTTACCCCCTAAAGCACTTAACACAATGCCTTACACAGAATATGCTCTCGACATATATTTGTCTGAGGAATGAAGAACCAGAGCAGACTAGGAAACATATTTTTGTTGTTGTTGTTCAAAGAAATCAAATAAGCATCAATGTACAAAGTCCTTGAAGAATAAATAAGCCATCTGAAATTATAATGTCAGACACATTATTACATTTCACAGTTTTTCACAATTTGCACATTCCTATTGATCCATGAAATAATTTAATTACATAGATTATTGCATTGTGATAGTTTGGTATTGCCATTTTCTCCAGCATGTTGTTGGATGGAGATAAATTCTTTCTCAGAAAGGAAATATATTACAGAAGAGTCTAAATAAAGATGAAAGAACTTGCATTCAGCGCTTCCATCCCCGGGATAGTACTGGCTAGTTCCCTCTAGCATCTTTTAATGATTTTGTCCAGAGCAGTTTTAAATATTCCAGGTGAAGGAGCTCCAATCAGTTCTCAGGGAATGCAGTGGAGAAACTGAGCTATTTAATGGAAAACTGTTCTAGTTAAATTCTTTCTTTCTCTCTTTCCTTCTTTCCTTCTTTCTTTCCTTCTTTCTTTCTTTCTTTCTTTCTTTCTTTCTCTTTCTTTCTTTCTTTCTTTCTTTCTTTCTTTCTTTCTTTCTTTCTTTCTTCTCTTTCTCTCTTTCTCTCTCTCTCTTTCTCTTTCTTTCTTTGTTTCTTTCTTTCTCATATTCTAACAGTTGTTCTCATTAGAACTCTGAAGAAAATGAGAACCTTGAAAATGCCTTTCTAATGCATTTCATATTTACCTTTTTATTAATATAAATCATGGAATAAAATTAGTTCAGTTTATTCTAATTCTTTGTCATTATAGAACTTTCATCTCTTTAGACAAATACAGTTGCTATATATCCTGTTTTGTGTAGTTTCTAATATTTTAAAAAACATTTTCATATTTAATTTTAATCTTCTTTTGAGACACATATGGCTGCATGTTGGGCTTTCTGGTTTCAGTTCACAGAAATAAGATCAAGTTACTTCAACTAATGGGGGTTGTAAGGACCAATAGGGAAATAATGACAAGGAAACCATCTTAACCTTGCAGTCAGAAGTCACAGAGAACTTAGATATCAAAATTTACATAGTTGACATAATGTACTTTTGACAGTACATTTAAAATAGTTTTTTTATTTTTTTCTTCTTGATAGTTATGATGAGAGGAGGATAGACATCTATGAATGCTTGTCCCAGAGTCTCTCTGCCTCTGGCTTTACTCTTTTCTCCTCTGAACCTCATGGTTCCCTCTGACTCATGATTCCTACAATTTTATGGCTTTTTTTTTTTCTTCAGCCTGTCTTATTGCCTGTGTGTTTCTGTGCACATAAGTGTCATTCCAGCCTATTTGTATTGATTTAATATCAGGCATGAATCCTTGACACAGATGTTATGGGATCCTTGGGGTGTCATTTTTCTGGGCAGAAACCTCTGTGACTGGTGGCTCCTTTGCCCAAGTTTTGCTCGGACTTGGTCTGCCTACTTGGCATGGCAGACTGTACTTGGTTCATGCTACCAGCCTGGATCCCACACCTACCAAGGGTGAGTCAGGTGTGGAGTAGCGAGGGGTGTGTGAATAAGCATGGGGTCCATCCACTGCACACATGCCTGCTGCTGCAGTGGGGCAGGCAGCTTCAGGTGCTGGCACAGGCACTGGCTCTCTGTGAAGCTGTGGCCAGACTAGGCACACTACAAACAGCTTCCATGGTTGGCAGCGGGGAACGTGGTGGCACCTGGAAGCTTGGAGATGCCAGGAACCACTAGAGCTCCAAAGAGGGAGTAACAGCCCTGATGTGGGGAGCTCCCAGGTCTAGGCTCCCTGACAGGTGGCAGATCTTCCCTCCTCTTTGCCTGCAACATGGTGATCAAGGGGCATGTTTCAGCTCCTTTTGTCTTCAGCCTCTTTCAGCCTCGCCATTTGGTGAGTCCCAAGTTCTTGTCCTGTGACAAGGAAGAATGAAATACTCAGACAAGTAAAGGGTGAGCAAGACAAAGAGGAGCTTTACTGAGCAATAGAACAGCTCAGAGGAGACCTGCAAGGAATAGCTCCTTTCTCTAGTCAGGGTGTCCCGTCAAGGGTTCAGCTCCTAGCAGAGAGGGTACCTCCTCTCCGCGGCTGGTCGTCTTGTCATCTGTCCGAGTCTGGCTGAGCCCAGGCCTTTTACAGGCCTCAGAGGGGAAGAAGTGCACGATAGTTGGTTCATGGGCGACCATGGATGGGCCTGGAAAAGGCACCACAAGTCCCCACTCCAGTCAACAGGACTGGCAGCCCACCCCTGCTCTGTGGCTTGAAGGTAGGGCTTCACTGGTGACCTGCCCCCTTCTGCCCAGGAAACTGTCTGCCTCCTGCCACTGTCCATGGCACCCAGACTCCTCGCACCAAAGGACACCTGCAGGCCAGCACCTAGCTGCCCTCAGTCCCCCGTTGGCTTCCCTGCAATGCTCGCCAGGGCTCAAAGTCCAGAGGGGGCCGAGGCAACATGGGAGTAGCATGTCAGCATTGCCCCAAGCATGTGCACACTCAGCCAGGTGGTGACATTGTTTGGGCTCAGCCCCAACCCCACTCTGAGATCAGAACAGGTGGGGGAGCAGGGAGAGGCCAGCAGCAGGCACAGACACCCCCAAGCCTGTGAGGGCAGCAAGGGTCTTCCAAGGTCACCATGCGTGCAGAGTGCTGCAGAGACACTTGAGTCCTATGCCTGGGAGGGCAGGGCTTTCACTCACTTCATGGAGCATGTAGGCAGCCCTAGCCACACCTGTTCATAGCTGGGGTTGGGGGCTCTAGGAACTTGCTGGGACCCTCTGTGCTAAACCATACTGCTCCCCCATCCATGGGTGGCTTTGCCCAACCCCATTGCTATGGCCCATAGGGCAGTGGGCTCCAGCGGGCAGGGGTTTCCCACTTGTCCCTGCCTCCTGCCAACTCCTTGGAGCATGGTACCACCCTGGAATCAGCTCCACCTCTTCTCCTTGCCCTCCCTGCAGCAGCAGTGGGCAAGAGTGGTGACATGGGACAAGGCTCTGGAGAAGCAGAGTCTCCAGGCTTGGGAACGGGTCTTACCTGGCCACATGAGGGTAGGGGTGGTGCAGTCAGCTGGCTCAGGGATGTGGGGTGCAGGGGACCCACCACTGCCATTGCTGTTCCTGCAGCCGCTCTTGCTACCACTGCTCATACCTCCCTGCTGCTGCCTGCATGGTGGCAGTGGCTGTTCCAGGTGGTGTGCCACTGCTATCACAGGGACACAAGGGTAAAGAGGTGTTTTTTTCCCACTTCCTGTGCCATATGAGGCTATCAAGTATTCAAAGTGCTGCACACCTCCTGGCAAGTAGAGTTTCATATATTATTTCAATGTGATGACTATGGACATGAGATCTCAGGAAAGTTGCCTGATTTGTTCATATCCACTCAGTTGCTGGTGGTTGATTTAGATTTAGTGCACAGTTTTCCTGAAACTTATATATTCAATGATCATACAAGGACCTCACTTAGCAAAGCTATACTACTGAAACAGTCATTGCAAAATTGTAGCTGAGACAGTGAAAGGTATCTGACCTAACCGACTCCATCTTGCTTCTAGACACCAAGCTATCCTTGTTCATTCCTGGGTGTAGCCTGAACTAGCTTTGGGAGGAACTTAGTTTATAGTTTATGGTTTAGTCCGTTCTCAAAACAAAGCTCCTTCTTACCTGGGGACTAGACTGCCTTTGTAAATCTAACATTAGCCACAAGAATAGAAATTATGGTTTAGGAGTCATGCAGATTGAGGCTACAAGATTCTGATTCTCCCTAAATTGCTTCTAGGATCAGTGCTTGAGATATTTTGCAGACCCTACCCTTGATGAATCAGCTGACAACACCCAGATTGATAAACTGATTCATCTGATCTTGTGTCCACCACCCAGGAACTGACTCAGTGCAAGAAGGCAGCTTCAACTCTCTAAGATTTCATCTCTCACCTGACCTATCAGCACTCTTGGCTCACTGGCTTCCCCCAACCCATCAAGTAGTCCTTAAAAACTCTGATTCCCCAAATGCCCAGGGAGACTGATTTGAGTATAATGTGACTCTGTTCTCCTGCACAGCTGGCTCTGTGTGAATTACTCTTTTTCTATTGCAATTCTCCTGTCTTGATAAATAGAATCTGTCTAGGCAGTGGGCAAGGTAAACCCACTGGGCAGTTACGCAACTATGCATATTTAGCTTGGTTTAACTTAATATCCTTAGTGTCCCTAATAAGTTATTTATCTTTCTGATGTTCAGTTTCTTTATAAAATCAGAGTCTTATAGGGTTGTTTGGAGATTAAATGATATGATGCATATAAAGCTGTTGGCATAGTGCCAAGGGGCTAATGATTTATAGCTATTGTGATTTGTCTCTAGTATCTGAAGTATTTGAACATTTGTATCTTATAATGTCCATTTTGGGCAAAATTATCCACCAAAATAATTGAGAAGATAAAATTATTCTTTTATCTTCTCAGTGATTTTCCTTTAAAATGTTCTTCCATTGCTAAAACTTCTTTCAGATTATTAACAGTGATGATAAGGAGGTTGAAATTGAGGATAATGATGACAACTAAGATTTACTGAACAATAGTCTGCTAAGCACTTATGTCACTGACTTCTTTTAAACATCAACTTAAAGTGTTTGTTATTTTATACTTATTTACAGATGAGAAAACTGAGGCTCTGAGAGATGACATCATAAAGCCTTGTAAGACCCAGGTCTGTCTCACTTTAGTTCCAGAGGTTTTAACCAAGACACTTGCTGAGATATTTATTTTCTTTACCATTTTGATAATAGAATCTATTCCTTGGTAGTCATGGGGCCCATAATCACCTAATCACTGTTTCTAATCACTTAGCTACAGTGATTGTTCTAAGATGTGTCTGCCTAACCAATTAATTGTCCTTTGTGTTTTTTGCTTTGTTTTTGTTTGCATATGTATTTATTTTTACACAGATCTAGAAGGCAAATTCCTTATCTTTCTGGCTGCTAAGCATTGAGAATATTGAACTCCAAATTTCTAATTGTCCATGTTTCTAGTTTTGTGTATAAATCAGTCTGAAAATCAATTGACAGCAGAGGAAGTAAAACAGGGTAAGATAAGATGAAACCACCTTTGCAAAAATCATAACAATAAGATAATTATGACAGTAAAAGAGATCTGATCTAACCAACTCCATCTTCCCTTCAACCTCCAAACTATGTTTGGTCATTCCTGGGTGTGGGCCACGCTAACTTTGGGAGAAATTTATATTTCAAGGGATAATACCCTTTCCCAAAACTAAACTGCCTTTGTAAAACTAAAGAAAAGCCAGGAGGTTAGGATGGATTCCACTAAAAGGTAAGTGTAGTTAAGTGATTACCATCCATTACTCTGGAGGTCATGAGATTTGCAACTTCCCCAATTATTCCTGCAAATAACATTGAAGCAAGAAATTTTCCCTGATCCCTTTGTGGGTGGGAACTGAGTGCATGGGTGCTGGCAAGGGCAAACTCCACTCACTTGAATCTGCTTTGTTCAACCCCTTGAGGGAGGGAGCACACAGGTGAGGGGGTACAGGAGCTGGGGCAAGCACTTTCGGGTGCCAGCAGGAATGAACTCTGTACCGGCTCCAGGGCAGCATCTAGGGGGATGCCCATGATCCCTGAAGCCCCAGGAGCATTACAGTAAACGTTCTTTTAGCTTTGCCATCCACAGAGGGCTTAAGTGTTAACAGTTCAGTGAAAGGCCAGTGTGACAGCTTTTTGCACCCACACCCAAGTTCTTGTCCAGTGTCCAGGAGGAATGAGGTTGCATGGACAAATTTGAAGGATGGTGAATGTGGGGTGTTTTATTTCCAATGAAAGTGGCTCTCAGTGGGAAGGGGAGCAGAAAAGGGGATGGAGCAGGGAGGTAATCTTCCCCTGGAGTCCAGCTACAGCTGGTCTCTTCTGTGAAACTCAGCCATCAAGCCATCTCTCTGAAGTTAGGCTGCTGCTCTCCAATGTTCAGCTGTAGTCTCTGACATCCAAATGTTTCTCCTCCTCTTTGCTGGCAGAGCCTGCGGTTTTCATGGGCACAGGATGGGGAGTGGGGTAGGCCATGGGTGGTTTTGGAAAGGGCAACATTTGAGCAAGAAAACAAGAATGTGTGTTCTCACTTTGGGCTGTGGTTCCAGGCTTGAGGGTGGGGCCCCTGCTGAGGACCCACCCTCTTCTGCCCAGAATTTTCCTTCTTTGTGTCTCTATCACCACTATTGTAGAACCTACAATAGGCCTTTTGAGATATCTTTTGAGGCTTTTGCATTTCTGACTACTGAATAGCCCACCCCGACCAGCAACTCCTCTGTGGTCCCCACCCAGAAGCTGACTTAGTGTATGAGGGCTAATTTTGATACCCCTATGATTGTATCCCCAGCCAATCAGCATTCACCCTTTCCTAGTCCCCAGCTCACCAAACTATCCTTGAAAAATCCTAGTCCCTGAATTGTAGGGGAGGCTAATTTGAGTAATAACAAAACTCCAGTCTCTCATTTAGCCAGCTCTACTACTGTCTATTTTTCTCTATTGCAATTCTCCTGTCTTGATAAATTGGCCTTGTCTAGCACAAGGCAAGATAAACCCATTGGGTGGTTACAAGTACAGTCTTGATGGTTTTGTATACTTGGCTCTTGTTGTTCCTAAGACAGCAGTGCCCTTACTTTTAAAGGTTTTGTGTAGAATTAGATTTATTAAGATACAGCATTCACGGTTCTTTCAAAGCTAGTTCAAGTTCTGTAATTTGCCAGCAAAGCATTTTGACTAATAAAATACTATTACCTCCTAAAATGAAAAGAAGCAGAGTATAAGATTATACAATTTATAAAATAAAAAATTACAATAAAAAACAAAAAAATAAAATTAGAGACATAGAAAATATTTCATAGGGAATTTTAAAAATTACAGTGTAGAAAATGGTTAATAATGGTGTTAAATTAAGTTTAGCCTAAAGCAACCTCATTACAATTTATTTTAAGTTTAGACTAAAGGTTTCTCCATTCATAGTGAACTGTAACTTAAGAGGATGTTTAAAAAGACTGTCACCTATTGTTATAAGAAGTAGCCAAGTCTGCCAGTCACAGGTGGACAACTCTTCAAATTGTGTTTAAATGAGGCCGATACCAAGCAGTAACCAATCCAATTGTTTCTGACCTCACTTTCTTTTCTGTATGTCACTTTCCTTTTTGTTTGTTCATAAATGTTTTCTGACCCTGTGGCAACCATGAAGTCACTCTGAACCTACTCTGATTCTGGGAGCTGCCTGATTCAAGAATCCTTCTTTGCTCAGTTTAGCTCTGTTAAATTTAATTTATCTAAGGTTTTTTTTTTTTTTTTTTTTTTTCTTTATAATGGTGAATTCAGAAATTGAAAATTGGTGATTTTGTAAATAAATATGCTTAATTTCCTAACAAGGGTATTGGTTCATTTCATGGTGATTATGACTGATAGTAAACTTAAAATCTTGTTCATTCATTTACGTTCATTTACTTATTCATTTACCAGCTACTATTTATATGCCATGGTATTTTGGCTTTTCTGTTAACTAGAATATAAAAATGAATAAGACCTAGTTCCTGCTGTCTTGGAACTCACAAGCCAGTTACGGAAACAGATAATTATGGTAATATCTCCTAGTCCTACAGAAAAGATACTATGGGAGCAACAAGGACTAAATTATTCTAATGAAAATTAAAGCACTATGTCTAAAGAAGCCTCTGTAAGCAAGACATGAAAATAAAATTATAAATACAAAAGAGTTAATAAATTTTACTCTATAAAAAATCAAAAGCAAACAATATTCTATAAAAATGTTTACCACACAAATGGCAGTGCACATAATGTAAAATAAACTCTCACACATGATAAAAAAAAAAACTCACAATAAAATGGGCCAAAGGTGTACATAAGGCTGTTCAATGATCCATGTAACTGTATTGGCTGTACAAATTCCAATAAACACAAAAGAAGACGTAATGCCATATCACAGAAAAATACAAATTAAGACAAGAATAAATAATTTTCAATGATTAGATTGGCAAAGATTACAAAGATTATTAACATTGATTCTCTGTTGGTGAAGATATGAATGTAAAACAACGTTTTACATACTTTGAGGCATTGATTCAAGCTTTTGGAAGCCAATTTGGAAAAGACATCAAAAGTAGACCTCTAACTCAGCAAATGTTTTATATTTAACCCAACATATATTTAAATTAAAAGATGACAATTACAATGCTATGTAAATGTATTATAATGTAATTATAATATTGGGGCCAACTTAATTATCTTCTAACAGAGTACTAATTAATGCTATGTAAAATGAGTATACACACACTTAAGCATACATGGGAATGTTTGTGTAGACATAGACTACATACCAAAATATTGCCCAGAGCCACCTGAGAGGTGGTAGAATGGAAAATCTTAATATTTACTTAGATGCAGTTACCTGTTTCTGTCCATGTAAACAAATGAGTTTGATTTAAGTATATACTGAAAATACTAAAAAAAATTACATAAAATTATGAAAAAGAGGATGCACAATGTGACTTTACTATGAAGATGTGTCACTTTAGTTTTCTACTCAGCAAAAAACAGCCATTAAATGAAAAGTGGAGGGTATTCTGTAAGGTGGGCAAAATTCATAGAGACATGAGAAAGTGGATGATAGGACCCAAAAATGGCCCAGGAAGCACAGGAGAAACAGCAAAAAACAAACATCTTAGATCTCAATGCTCTGAAATTTTGCATAATGCTATTGGTGGTTTATGCTTTCATCACTTGCAAAACTCTAGTTGTTTTGATACATATATATTTTTTCTAGGATCTTTACCCTTAAGAGGTAAAGGTATGCTTTATTATTTATATCAATAATAATAATAGCAATAACAAGATTTGTTATCACATAGAAATTCTACTTCAGTTTTCTGCACTATGAAACAGAAGCTTTCGGATGACAGAAAGAACCATCTAATCAGGTTATCTAATTCCCTTCTTTCTTCTTCTATACCACAGTCCCTATCTATTTCTAAATGACTTAAACAATGAAGTTCCTCTTTCTCTTGTGGGGCCAAACTACCAGATGATAGATTTAATTTCCTGAATGTGTTCATGATATCCAGCTAAAACACACCAGTCTCTTTATAACACTGACTCCTTTATACTTTTGTTTATGATGTTTGTAACTCTCTGACGATGTATTTTGGCATTATTTAGACATTTTGAATGCACATTTCATTTTTCTTCTGCTTATGTCATCATTTCTTGATTTAACTTATGAAATTTTCCTTGCTAGTAAATTGAGACTGTAACATTATATAATAAATTTTTCTGGAAAATTAAATGCTAAATAAATTAATGTTATTATGCATAACACCATCAGATTTTAAAAGTGATTATAAATCCAGATTTCCTATGCCTAGCATTTTTCCTAGCAATACCTTGCTTTTAAAATGGGGTAGTCATTGAAAGGAAAGAATTCTCCACATTCTGACACATGCTTTAAAATTCACGGCCATTTTCATACCTTAAAAGCATTTTGTGGGCTGTGCGAGGGAAAAGTGGGGGATGGGACACAGTCCCAATAGGTTCTGCATTAGCTCATTAAATACTAAAATACCATTTCTATTTTACATAATTTAACGTGGCAAACTATAAAAAAGGTGAAACCGGCAACCCCTAGGCATGCGTTTTAAAACATCCTCATTTAGATGCTAATTTTGATTCTAAGTGTATGACTGGCTTAAAAAAAAAGCCATTAACAACGGGCCAGATTACTTAAAAGGGATTATTAGGCAAATATGTGAGGGTGTTCTGATACCAGGTGGCCCCTTTTATGACCAAATGCAACCACCTCAAGTAAAAAGGCAGGAAGGTATTTGTTTTAAAATGAACGTGAAATCACACAATCGCTTTTAAAAAAGATAAAAGTAGATAATAATCACCCTAAACATAAAACATGCAGCTAATAAATAAGGTTACCTTTTCCCTAGTGCTAGAGGAATATGAGTTACCGTAACATCTATAGCATTTGAAAATATGAGGCGTGGTTGGTCAGACACAGCCTTGTGTAATGGCAAAGTGAGCTAAAAAACAAAAATCTGTTTAATAATTTCTTACACTGGCTTTTGTGTTAATGAAGTCCCCGCCATGACAGAAAAGCGAAACAAAAATAACAGACAAGAAAGAAAAGTATGTTATCTTCAGCTAAGATTGAACCGATGACTGACAAAAATGATGCTATAATAATATTAAAATGAGACCTGTCATACAAAAGAGATGCATGTAAATGTATGATACTGTATAAATAAATGAGTGGTAGAGGATGGGCAGATGGTTGTGTAAGTACATCACAGCCAAGCAATGCTGAACTGGCCTTGAATATGGTTCCCTGCCAAACACATGCACTTTTCTCAGTATAAGGAGGACAAAGGAAGTTTGACCAGGGAAAACATGCAAACCTATAGAAACAGTCATATTTTCCCTTGAAATTATTAGACAATTCATCTTTCTCTTCTCATCATTGGCTTCTTTGTGTTCAGTTTCTTATAGCTTGAAGTTCTCCAAGAGGCTGCTAGATTACAGTAATTCTCCCTTATCTGTCGTTTTGCTTTCTACAGATTCAGGTTGCTTGTGATGAACCGAGCTCTTAAAATATTAGCATATTTTAAGAGAAAGAGAGAGAGGAAGACCACATTTACGCAAGTTTTTTTTTACAATATATTGTTATAATTGCTCTATTGTATTATTACTCTTGTTAATCTCTTACTGTGCTTAATTTATCAATTAAACTTTATTATAGGTGTGTATGTATAGAAGCAAACATAGCAGATAAAATGTTCAGCTCTATCCATGGTTTCAGGCATCCTCCAAGGGATCTGGAAGGTATCTCTTGTGGATAACGGGTGCTACTATAATTTACTTCAATGGCTTTTTCATTGTGTGATTGCTAATTGTTTAATAGTTTTATAGCTCTTACAACAATATAAACAACTGTGGGATAGGAAAAATAATTTTTTCACTACCCTTCATAGTCCTTAGTTGAGACAAATCCCTGTATCAAAAGACAGATGAACAAGATAAAAACAAACAGAAGTTTATTAACATGTATACCTCACATACCCACACACGCAAAATGAGTAAATCTCAAGAGGTGACCTTCTAATTTAAGTTTAAATTAGAAAGAAGGTTTCTGAAGAAACCTTTGAAAATATGAGGCGTGGTTGGTCAAACATAGCCTTGTGTAATGGTAAAGTGAGCTAAAAAAAAAAAACTGTTTAATAATTATGATTTCAACAAAGTGCCCTTGGAGATTTCTGATTCCTAACTAATACAAATAAAAAAGAAGAAAAGAGGAAAGAAAGAAACAAAAAATATGTCAAGTGAACAATCTGAAGGGTATGGGCAAAACCAGGTTTTTAGGGGATGGCCAAGAAAAGCACCTTAAACAAGGATAAGGTTTTTATGCAGATTTAAGGCAGTGCCTCCTCCATTGATAAGAGTCAGTGGATTTAGAATCATTCTCTTCCAGGTACAGCAAGGGAGATACCCTTACAAATGGAGGTTTCCTTTATAAATACACACTTCTCTTACCAAAGGGTAACTTCTATTTTTCAGAGCTTCTCCTGTGTCTGCAGTTTCTCAAAATAATCAGCTCAAAATAAGCCTTAGGCTAAAGAGGCATATTTTGGGGTGGCATGATTTTAGTTTTCTACACTCGTATTTTGGGTTTAGCATATTTTTGTTTCCTACAAAGTAAAGGGTGAGGGGTTATTTCCTACTCATTTTCTTTTGTAGCTTGCAGAGTGCCTTGTCTATTGCTGCTTAATAAGTTCTAATTGAATGCATGGGTGGATGGATGGTTGGGTGGATGAATGAGCAATTTCAGATTTTTTCTCATCGCCAATTAAATTTTAAAATAATATTCATCCAAGGTACCTTTTATCTTTCCAGATTCTTTTTTATTCCTTCAGATTACCCAATATTCTCTAGCCAAAATGGCTGGCTCCCTGATTCCTAAGTCTACCCCTCCCCTGCCTATTTATCTGTGTGCCTTGGCCCATGCTGTGAACCTTCTCTGGAATATCATTTCTACCCTTTTGTATATCTGCCTCTCAAAATCCTATCTGCTTTCAAGTTCCATCATAAACGTCAACTTGTCCATTAAACCTTCCTCTTGACTATCATGTATCTTTTCTTTCAACTTTCTACTTTCTATCACTTCTTTCAACAATGATGTCTGCAATATTCTATTTTATTGCAATATCTCCCTCATTTTAAACTCTCAAGTTGCTCAGTTTTCTTATTATTGTTATTATCCTTCTTTATTTTTTTTGTCTCATCTTGGCTGTGTGATAATTGTAACTAATAGATTCACTGCCTGATGCACACAGCAAGTCAATACACCAAGATACCTGGTTGTAGCAGAGAAAGAGGATTAATACTAGGGTCACCAAATGAGGAGCTGGGAAGGAACCTCAACTCTGTCTCCCCAAGGAGTTTGGCGCTTGAGTTTTTAAGGGTTGTGGAGCTGGCCAAAGTGTGGAGATTGCTGATTGGTCAAAGAGTACAAGGTGAAGTCATGGGACAGAGAGGTGAAGAAGCTATATTCTCATGCAGCTCTCATTACTCTGTGGGGGTCTTCAAACTGATTGCTAGAATTTGGGATCTGAAAAACATCTTAAGCAATCCTTAAACAAAATACCTAATGATTCTAAAGTCAGGAGTCTTTTCTATAGGTACAACAGGCATGCAAATCAGTTTTTAAAGTCTTATGATTCTAATGTCAGAAATCCTACCTAGAGGAATAATGGAGATGCAAATAATCAGGATCTATTGCTGTGTGACTTTTGGCAACAAGGAAATGGACCAAAGTGCAACTTGATCAATGCTTAGTTTTAACTGTATTTCTGTCTGGAATCTGGCATGTATTATAATTTTTGTCAACTCTGTAGGGACAGTTTCATCATAAACTTTTTAAGAGTAGGAAATGGAGTATGATTTATGTTGATCTCTCTAATATTGTTTTTCAAACTGCAGATTTCAACCCATTGATGGGTTCTAAAATTGATATAGTGAGTTGATCACTTTGTATCAATTATAATAATAAGTTATTAATTAGAGTAGGATAGAAAATATCAGAATGCATCACACTTATTAAGGTCAAATATTGCTTCATGAAATCTTTGACTCACATAAGTATATTTCTAAACATACATTTTGTCACAATATAAAATACATTTTTTACTGTTTCTTGGAGTGAAAACTTTCAAAATTATGCCTGAGCTTTTAGCTCAGTTACTTGTACATAACAGGCAAATCAATAATAATGTTTAATAACAGAATGAATTTCTATAAATGTCTTTATTTATTTTAAAATACCTTATTCATAATCACTAATGCATATCTCTGCAGATAGATTTTACTGTCAAAATAACATTGATAACATTGATATTTTGTGCATGTCAAAATAACATGATGACATTGATAACTTCACTTCAGGAATGATAAAAGAGTTAACACTGGCAATTCAGAGAAAAATGCTGTTAAAGTGTAAAGTATCTTTACTTTTTAGGGGCACTTTCATGCTCAGCTTTTGGGGTTTTTCTATTCGAATACTGTGGTCCATTTCTATTCATTCCTAATGCTTTTTGTTTCTTAATTCTAGTCTCATGAAAAGGCTCTAAATAAATGTAGATTTCAATTAAAAGAGGCTACACTGTTATTTATAATTAACCATCCTAATAGTGTGAGATTGTTTACTAGCCAAATGAAATAGAAATGGTGGCTTTTACAATAAATTCAGGGTTGGAGCTTGTTGCAGCATATTTGACTTTCTGTTATGCCAACACAGCTGGAGGCAGATGGTGGAAGTGGTTCCGAGCTGCCTGCCCATGAATAATGGTAGGCAAGGGGAGCTCAGCCCTGCGGGAGGGTTCTGGCTCTGCCACTTTTAGGAGAGACTCGGAAATACCTCTTTGTGTTTAGAGTATTGTACCTCTGAACAGGAATAGAGACCCCCTGCTAGAGAGCAGGAAATAGTCAGAGAGCAATGCAGTTTGAAATTAAAGTGATTACTTCACATACAAACACCCACAGCCCATAACAGACAGCACATGGGCTATGGAGTTTGCCTTCCCTTTCTGATTGGGAAACCGTACGCTCCCTTTATCTTTTTTTTTTTTTTTTTTTCTGTTTTACCTTCATGGGCACCATAATCTTCTGTCCCTGTTAATTTTGACCCACTTCCAACACTTGCATAATAATGTTAAGATAATTGCAGTCTTAGGGCTTAACATTAACAAACATCCCCAAGTTAATAAGATGGAGTTGACAACACTGCACACACACTTGTGGGGGTACGACTGCTATGATCACTGGCATCTCTGTTTTGTATCCTTCACCTCTCTCATTTTCATTTATCATTGTATTTTCTCACTTCTTTTCAACATTTCCTGTTCATTCATACATTCATGGATTTGGCACAATATAGTGGTCTGTAGCAATGCTTTGGTCATCAACCACTTTGGCTATCACTGCCATACCATTGTCATAGGCAACATCTCTCCTCTCCTGTGCCTTCAACAAGGCTAGCATGACAACCAGATAAGACTGCGCTGGCATTTAAAAAATTTCAAAGATGTTTAAACCTTCAAACTTGCCTAGTTTGAAGGTTATTGTTTATCTTTGTTAAAGATTTCAAGTCAATAAGAATTATTCTTCGGAAGATAGTATGCTATCCTCCAGTTAAAGGGGAATAAAAATAATTTTGTCAAAATGTTGGCATCATTTTACCTTAGTCCTACTTCAAAGTATTTGTTTTGGATGATTACAGATTGTTCTTCAGCACCAAACGCATCCCTAAATATCAGCAATGTGACCTAAAACTGTGCTATCCAATATAGTAGTCATTAGTCATGTTTTAGTTCTAATTTAAATGAACTGAAATAAAATAAATTCTGTTGCTTAATTAAACTAGTCATATGTCAACAGATCAATGTCCTCACGTTGTCAGTGTCTACCCTTTTGGAGAGTGCAGATATAGAACATTTCCATTGCTGCAGAAACTTCTTTGGGTGACACTATTCTAGGGCCTTCTATCCTTAGTCCTATACCGCAGGATTCTAGGATAGCATGTAGCGCCCCTAGGACTACTTTAAAGAGTTGTATACTAGCTTCCAATTGTTCACTTGACATATTTTTTGTTTCTTTCTTTCTTCTTTTCTTCTTTTTTATTTGTATTATTTAGGAATCAGAAATCTCCAGGGGCACTTTGTTGAAATCATAAGTAGTGAAGTAGAAAACAATACACTTATTCAGTAATATTTTTGGAGTATATAGTTGAGGCCATACAATGTGCTAGGTATTGCAGATAACATAGCTAGGAAGAAAGATATAATCTCTGCCTGTATGGTGATAACATTGCAATAAGGGGCCCACACAAAAACCAAATGGATATATTTCTGAGATGTGTATAGAATCCCAGATTCCCTCCTTTTTTTTTTTTTTAATGGAGAATGGAATAGATGTCCAGAGGTGCTGAAGATTAAAGAAACCATTTGAATTGAACCACCAATTGTCTGGTGATTCATTTAGATTTAGAGGTATCTAATATTTTTATATCAAACTGAGGCATATCCTTATGACCTAAACACATTGCAGCTTCTGGTAAGAAAAGAAAAAAAAAAAAAGAGAAAATAGATGAAGCTGAAGGCAGGTAAGGTGAGAGAGTAAGGGGCATGCCAGTTTTAGAGTAGACCTTTGGAATGGATCTTACAAGAGGCTTTCAGAATTCTGGCCTGTCACAGGAAAGTGTGAGCCATGCATTCATTCATCTACTTGGTCATGTATTCATTCATTTACTTGGTCATTTTTCTCTATTCAGCATTTTTTTGTATTTGGTAATGTGCCCGAAGAGTAAAATGACTTCAGGATGTATTTAATTTTAATCTGTAGTCATAAGACAACTGGAATACACTAGAAATGGATCCAAAATTTAAATGTCCCATTCACATAGTTAAATCAAAGAGGTGGGTGATTCTTGTTCTAGTATATTTTTATGATATCCACTTACAAGTTCAAAACCTTGGAAGAGTCTGGGGTGGTGGCTCATGCCTGTAATCCCAACACTTTGGGAGGCCAAGAGAGGCAGATCACTTGAGGTCAGGAGTTCGAGACCAGCCTGGCCAAAATAATGAAACCCTGTCTCTACTAAAAATACACAAATTAGCCAGGTGTGGTGGCACATTCCTGTAATCCCAGCTACTTGGGAGGCTGAGGCAGGAGAATATCTTGAACCTGGGATGCGGAGGTTGCAGTGAGCTGAGATCATGCCACTGCACTTCAGGCTGGGCAACAAAGTGAGTGAGTCTCCATCTCAAAAAGAAAAAACAAAACAAAAAACCTTGAAAGAAGGCATGCATGCCCCAAAATGCATTTGTTTTTATCCTGTCTTTGTCTGTTGCAAGCAAGTTTTATTAAACATGGACATTGCCTGACCCATTGGTGGGGGTTGGGGATTGATTTGGGAGAACATGTTGAATATCTTCAAAACTTTGTCTAAATGGGCATTTAGATTGCTAGTGATGGAGTTCAGAATATGCTATCCCAAAATATGGCGCTTTAACATATTGAATATTTTAAACAGAAATAATTTGAGAAAGAGGGAAGAAGCAGAAAGTTCACTCTCACCTTCCCCTACCTTTCTCCCCTGAAGCAGATCAGAAGAACCTCATGTGAGAAGTGTTCTCCCTTATCTAGAGAAAAGAAGCATCTTTGTCTTCAAAGATGAAGAAACACAGAGAAAAATCTGAACGAACAAGCTTGCTAAGTTTCCCCCTGTTTATTACCATTAGATCACACCCTTTTGCCCTACCATGTTTCTCCATAATGGCCTACTCTTCATCAAACCTACTATAAAATATTCAGATTTACCCATTTTGAGGGGGGGTCTTCATTTCCTTGTGAAGACTCCCATGTCAGGTAAAACTCATATTAAATATTTGCATACTTTTATTTTATAAATATTTGGTTATTGGGGCCTCAGCCATGAATCCAAAATACGTAAAGGAAAAGATATTTTTCATCCCCTATATTAGATTGCTACATTTTTTCCTGGACAACTGAGAGATAAATTTATCATCTGTAGTCAAATAAAGTCTGGTGTTAATGGCACCTCTTTCTAGACAATTCCTCAAACAACTTCTAAATAACTTCTTGAGCGATGATGTTTCTATCCTTCTTGCTAAAAAAAAATCTCATACTGCTATCATATGCTTTGCTAATTTTGTGTTTCTAACCCCATCACATTGTGTGGCATCCTTAACCAAATCAGTATATTTCACTTACTTTTGTGACTGATGCATGAAGCACAGGGATCACACTTGAAGCAACAAAGCTCTGAAGCCTCATTTCTATACTATTTAGTCAGTTACCTGTGTAGTCAGTTGAACATCCAACCCATGTGTACTGTGAGAGAAGGAATCACATTTGTCTGGTCCAGAGATGGTTCCCCATCACCAAGCGTATGACTCAAATATAATTTGCCACCATTACACATGCAAATACATACACACACACGTAAGCACACGCGCACACACGCACGTACACACACATGCATTGTTGGGGAGTGAAAATGGATAAATCAATCAGCCTGTAATCTTGATCTTTTCTCCTACAGATAGCTTACTGAAATTTAAGTAGACATAATTGGAGGGTACTCTAGTGTTTATTTAATATTGTATAGACTCCATTCTTCCTTGATGTATTTTCAAATAAGGTTCTCTGTAGTTACTTTCTCTTCTGTCAAAAAATAGGGATAGTGCTGGTGCCAGGTTCTGGACACTGAAATGGGCTAATGGTTTGAGTTACAGCTTGGTGTTCTTTTAGGTGGGTATTCAACTGGCAGTATAATTCTTGCTGGAAGAGCAGATGTTCTGAGTTTGAATCCTGGCTCCACTGCTTTCCAGATTTGTGGACTTCAGCAAAGTTACTTAACTTCTCTGTGCTTCAGTTTTTATTTGTAGAATAAGGATGATAATTGTACCTATCTTACATACATCGTAAAATACTTAAGTTGTTACTGCCACACTGAGTGCTCAATTAATTTTAGTAATTGTTATTATTTTATTTTCCCAAGATTCTTAGCTTATTGCCAAATATAATACATGCTTAAAATTGAAATGAACAAATGAATGAGTGTGTGGTGAATACCTTCTTCTGCTTAGAAAATATATCTGTGAGATTTTTGTTTTACTGCTGCTAGAGTAGAAGTGTATGGAGAAACAATATATGTCCATCCAGCTTTCATGACCCTTACTCAATGGAAGAGGGAGATGACAGCAACATAAGTAGCCTTTTGCTTTCTAAAATTGGTTGTTTTACTGCAATTCATTAATTGCTTCCATGCTGCCACATTTATCTATCATTACATTGCAGAAAATATGTTATTGTTATACTTACTGAATGAAGAAAGTGGGAATTTGCCTGCAAAGAGTAGATGGGAGTGGATACAAATGTTTATTTTATTAAAATAATTAAAACATGTAGAAGAAATAATACTAATAATATCAAGGATAATAACAATAGGCAGTTATTGAGTGTTGTGTGTTGATTAATTTATAATTAATTCATGTATACCACCTCATTTAATCTTTACAAGACCTCTATGAAGTAGGAGCTAATATTACCCCATTATGATGAAACTAATATTTGAGGAAGTTAAGTACCTCAGTCAGTGTCACACATTAAAAGAAATGTTTGGACCCGGGTAATCTAATTTCATAACCTGAAAGTGTAAAATACTGTCGTAGTTTGGAAAAAACAATGGTCAATTAGCAGAGTGCTGTTAAACCAGCTCTCTGAAAAAAAAAGTAAAAGTTCTGATTTGTAGCATATGCTGATTTCCAAATTGGAAATGCTCTCACCATGGCCATCGTTGACTTCAAGATGACAGTGTGACATCTACTGGCTCCCAGAATTCCTGAACCTTAACAATCAGCTCTGGCCACTTCAGCCCAGCACTAGTGGAGATAACTAGCCCATCCATGTGGTTCAGGGGCTTGCCAAAGATGTGCAGCAGTGGCAGTAGCATGAATTGGCAAAAAGTTATGATGATGCACAATAGGGACAACATTTCACTGTGGGCACGTGAAATGAAAGAAAAAATATCTGGACAACACAAAAGAATGATTATGGTTTGGGTGAAAAAAATTGAATTTAAGCTCATTTGGCAGAGAAGATCAGGAGCCAGATGCTGAAAATGATTTGAACTTGGTCTAGGAATTTATGATATTTAAAAACAAACCCCAAACCTTCCTTATTAAGATAGGAATTCGGTGGCAGAAACACTGGTTATTTACCTTCACTGAGAGAGGAAATAGACAAAACTATATCCACATTTTCTGTTTCTGTGAATTCATAGGAACTTTCCCACAGAAAGGTGTCTGAGCTTTGCTGGAAGGTGAATTAGACTTTGAAAATAAAAAGAGAAATTCATTGCTCATTTCGCTGCCTTAAATCATCTCTAGGGTAAGATATTATATATGTATATGCATGTTTAACATACATGTGTATATGTAGAGAGACATATATATGCAATACATGTACATACATAATTCATTCATCTATGAGATATTAGACGAAGCACCATTTGGTACATTGAAGTACCCAGCTTTACATTTTCCAAATCTCTACTAGCCCACTCTTTCTAATGTTCACCTTCTGGAACCATGCAGGTTGCAAAGTGAATGGAAATTAGCTGTCTATGGGTGTTCATCAGACACTGAAGAATACTGTTGGGTTGCAGCAGCTGCTATTTTCTGGCAGAAACCAAATCATTTGGAATGCTGCAGAATGAGAAGCTTCCTGTCAACTGGTGGCACTTACCACAAGGGAGCAGAGGCCTTTTTACGCTGGCTCTTAATCTGCAAGTCTAGAAATTCATTCATTTTTCTTACTCAGCAATGTCTACTTTTCTCATTAATAAGAAAATCTATGAACAGATTGACTGTGTTGTTCCTGCAGTGTCTGGAGAGACACATGTTTGCATATGGGGGTGAGATGGGTAGAATTGGCTCCTTTTTAAGATTTTCCTGTAGCTTCTGTTTAACCTGAAATAAGCACATGGTAGTAGAAATGTACAGAGAAGATTATTAGTCTATGCTACATGAACAAGATACCATTATTTCAGAGTAAATTAAAGGTAGCCAGAAACGCTGTCAGACTTTGGCATGATGAAAGGCAGGTGAAAGTTAAAGGAAAGACACAATAGTTTCAATTACTTTGGATCTCATAATGTCAAAGTTATGATATCCTTTGTTGCTTAACGAGTAGAATTGGTTTTAAGCCCTTTATACTCAAGTTCTTCTTGATGAAACAAAAATATGAAAAATTGCTTCTTCATGGGACACAGAAGGCTTTGTAAAATACAGTGCAGTTTTCTGTAGTTTTATATGAGGTTCTGCTTTCTACTCTTTTACAAAGCTGTGCTCCACCTTCATACATTCACCTATGTTAGAACTTCTGAGAAGCTGAAGCAGCACATATAAGAAGGTCTGAAGAATAATATCACTTGGGTTAACATGGGTCAGTTGTCTTTGGATTGCTTTGTATATCTATCTATCTATCTATCTATCTATCTATCTATCTATCTATCTATCTATCTAAATATCTTTTTTCTTCAATCAGGTGATAGTTGTATTCTACTTTTGGTTTAGTCATTAGAGTCAATGAGCTTCCAGAAAACTCAACATCTCATTCTGTCTCTTCAAGAGTGTCAGTGAAGCTGGCTTCTGAATGTATTCTGTTAACTTTATTGCACAAACCAAGGAGCTCACACTCTCATACTCCTATTGGATAGCCTGAAGGATGCTTGCATTTGATCAAAGTATTGCTGTGTGTTTATTCATTCATTTATTTATTTATTCTCTATGCAGTGGCCAAAATGGAGGAAGCAACAAGATATCCATCCTGTTTAGAGACTAGCATTTCATGGTCTAAAACGAGTGATTTTCCAAGAAAAATTTATGCAATTCCACTCAGTTTTTACTGAGCACCTACAGAGTAATAAACCTGTTGCTAGATACCATTAAATCCTTGAAGTCTAGGGAGTGTGACTGTCTTAGTCTGTTTGTGCTGCCACAAGAAAATACCTGAAACTGGATAGCTTTTAAGAAACATAAATGTATTTCTCAACATTCTGGAAGGTCCAAGATCAAGGTGATGGCAGATTCATCCCTTGTGAGGGCCCAGGGTCTACTTCCAAGGTGGCAGGCTGGAATATTGTTTCCTCACATGGCAGATGGGCAAAAAGGGGACAAATACCATGTCCTCACATGGCAGAAGGTGGCGAAGGAGTCTAACTCACCTCTTAAGTCATTTTGTAAACCTCCAGTTGACTCTATGAGGATGGAACCCTTATGGCCTAATAATTTCCTAAGTGCTCCATCTCTTACTACTCTTGCATTGGAGATTAGGTTTCAATATGAATTTTAGAGAGGACACAAACACTCAAACTATAGCATTAACAAACTATTTTTTTTGTTGTTGTTATCAGATTGCATGCCTTGTTACTACTTGAAAGTATAAACAGGGACTTCAAAATAAATCTATTCTCCTTTTAGAAAATGGTACAGATTTTCCAGCTACAGGAAATGTTTTAAACCTCTCTTCATCTGGTTTATTGACAGATCCTTTAACAAATATTGTGTTAGCTGCTATTAATAATTTGTAATTTAAAAAAAATTTGAGGATAATAACTTTTCCTGCATTTTCTTTTCATTTTGTTTATTAAAATGGCTAATGACTTTTGCAAAAAATTT
>NW_016811705.1:89048-92010 GCF_001698545.2 Rhinopithecus bieti
AATTTAAAGATTCAATGGCCTCATGTACTGTGGTGTTTTAAAAAAAACAAACCATAAAAAGAAAAAAAGTGTCCAATGTCTGCATACTATATAAATAAAAACATTGTCAAAAATTTTTATTTGAAAGTTTTTTTGTATTCAATTACAAAACTTTATGCTTTGGCTAAAGATCTTATCATTTTCCATTTTTCCACATAAATAATAAAGATTTCTTTGGAAAGACATTACTAGTGTATAAAATGCTGTTGCAAATCAAAAAGAATCAGCAAGATAAATTTTAATATAGTCACTTGAGTTATTCAAATCTTCTCACTAAAGTTATTTCTTGGTATAACACGAAAGCTAGAGAAGAAAAATGTGTTCACTTCCGTTGATATTCAAACTCAAAAGATTTCATCCTTTGACCCAAATAAGACAAAAGCGAAAAAGGGGCTCAAGATGGTCTCATTTTGTCGCAATCAGAAGTCCTCCACTTAACAGTATGAAGTCTGAAAATAATGGGCCAGATTCACCTCCTATGGGATTGAGTGTACGTATTCTGTATATTCCCATATATATGATTTAGGGCATAAATATGATCCCTTTTAAACAAGGTAGGGCGATGAAAAATTTAAATATTTTAGTTTAAGACTTCCTGAACTTATTTTGTTGTTAATTGGCAATGTGTCTTGGCTTTAAGTTTAGTTTGAAGTTTGCTTAATTTAAAAAATTATCAATTTACTAAAACTTAATTTTGGTGGGTAAAACACCCTATATTGCTTATTGTGTTCATAGTTTTAGGTTTTCAGTTTTCCAGAATATTTTCCAAAGATAAACAGGATTTCATCAATAAAGACTTTAGATTCCAAATTTTGTAGTTTGGAGTGACAATATGTATACATTTAGTCATTATTTTTAGCATGCATTGCTGTTCTGAGTCACTCAACAGAAAAGCTTTTCTATTGAAAATTACATTTCCTTATATTTATATTGGGCTTTCCACATTTACAAAATGCTTTCACAGCAATACTTTGACCAATACTTGTTGCACTTGAATGAAAATATGAATGAATTTATTTTCTCATTTTATTCTGACAACTGTCCTTTGAAATCCAGTTTTATTACTCCTGTATTTCAGAAGAGGAAAGTGTAATTCCAAGGCCACAGGGCTTCTACTGGTTCTCCTGCAAGAACTGAAACTAAAAACCGGGATAATCTTATTCCCAACCCTGTCCTATTCATTCACATTTTTAATTAATAAAATTGCAGCACCATTGTTCTTGTCGTTTTCTATTCTAGACACTATTGCAACATGGATCTCACTGTCAAACATTTCAAACTTTTAGAAATGCCCATTTAACTAAAATGTTAATAAATAAAACTTTTGCTAATCAGCAAACATCTATTGGATGTCTCCTATGTGCAAGGTACTGAACAAAATGGGCACAGATCTGCCCTCTTGAGGCTTACACTGGAGAAGGGGCAGAGAGTCAAACATTGTAAGTAAATCAATGCTATAATACATTAGCAAGTGCTCAATAATGTGCAGGAATAGGCAGCATGGATGCAGAAAGTTACCCTAGGGTAGACTGAAAAATTAAAGAAAGTAGTGAAAGAAAGTTTCTCTTACAACATGGTGTTTGAACAGAGATTTGAAAAACGTGAGGAAGCAGGCCAAGTTGATGCGTGGGTAACAGGTGTTCTAGACAGAGAGAAGGCATGTGAAACTTTGGTGGAGGGTACTCTGGCCAGTAGGAAAAGCTGGAAGAGATCAGGATAACTGAAGCAGACGTGGAGATTGTAGGTAATCAGGTCAGAGGAGAAGGCTAGGGGGAAGACAGTGCTGGGTGGTGGTGGTGATTTGAAGGCCATGGTAAGAACTGTGGCTTTTGTTTGTAGTGAGATAAGCTGTGTTGAGTATAATTTATGTTCCAGCAGGACTGGTTCACTGCTGTGTTGAGAATAGACTTTGAAGGCCATGGTGGAAGCAATAAGACCAATTTCAAAGATATTGGAATAATCTAGGTGAGAAATGATGATAGTACAGATAAGGGTGATAGAAGTATTGATGGTAAGAAGTCGATATATTTTTAATGACTCACAAGATTCGCTCAAGGAATAGATGTGGGGTGTAGGAGAAAACAACACATCAAAGATAAAGTGTTTGGCCTTAGCAATTAATGATATTGGAGTATCACCAACTGATACAGAAAAGACTGTGGGAAAAGCAGGTTTGGGAGTAAAGGGAGTTTGTTTTCATTACGTTTGATTTAAGAAGCCAGTTAGCCATCAAAAGGAAATACATAAGTGATTTCGATATAACAGTCTGGAGTTCAGGGGACTCTGGATTGAATACATAAATTTGGCAGTTCTCAGGATATGTAAATGATATGTAGCCTTGACACTGGATGGGATCACCTATGGTGTGAGTTTACATAAGTAAGAAGAGACATCCAAGAATAGGATTAAGTAGGTTTGTTTTGTGATGGTTGTTGTTTTGAAGAGGGAAGAAATATATTACACGCCAATGGGAATAATCTAGTATGGAGGGAATGGTTGTTAACATATGAGAGAGATGAAGAATTTCTGGAACAATGTTCTTGAGTAGGCAAGAGAAATAAGATTTGATCTAAAGTGAGGTGGGTTGTTTGCAGGTACAGACAGTTTATCTATAGTAACAAGAAAGGAGACAGAATGACAGATGAATATAGTGATGAGAATTTGGAATGCTTGTATTTTCTTAGTGAAAGAGCAAGTAAGGACAGATGCTGAACAGGAAAAGGGGTGGAGAGGAAAGTTGCTGAATATTTCCAAGGAGAATGTAGAAAATCATTATCTGGAGTGAATAGACTTGGGAAAGTGAGTATGTTTATTGGCCAGCGATAAGAACTTACTTAGATTCTCATGGGCATTAATTTAAAATTATGCTGGTCAGTAGAAATCTTGTGCTTTTTTTTTTTTTTTTTTTTTTTTTTTTTTTTTT
>NW_016811705.1:92153-120072 GCF_001698545.2 Rhinopithecus bieti
TTTTTTTTTTTTTTTTTTTTTTTTTTTTGTCTTGTGTGGATGTAGACATACAGGGGTAGAAAACTGTATTAAAACCAGGACTAATATGGAACAAAAAAAGTGTCCATCACTGCTGCCTCTGACAAATCTTGTCCAAAAGGGAGAAAATGAGAACTAGAAATAAAATTGGAAGCCTCCCAACTGACTGAGCAGGTTATTTCTTGGCCAACAAGACCCCAGATTAATCTTGAAAACTAAATTCTCAGCCACAACAGAATGAGGGGTCAGACAAATCTCATTATACCTCTTCCCTTGCTAACCACAATTAGGCTTTCTTCCCTAAGAGCCTATTGTGAACCAGCTTTTTGAAAAGACACCACTGCTGGTATCAACCAACCACTTGACACTGCCCCCCCGCCCCACTTTATTTTTATTTTTATTTTTTTGCCTGATGAGAGACCACCAGCCATGGAGTGGTTCTGGCCAGATTACAGAGGATGCACAGTGAGAGTTTTTGCATTCTCTGCTTCACCTTTTGATGTCAGAGGGCCAAAACCTCCATCCTCATATCATGCTAACTCCACCATTTTTTGATCATGGGTCCCATGGAAAGGCAAAAAGCTCTACTGCATACATGCACGTCTCTTTTTTCATAAATGTTAATGACTCCTTCTATAGGTTATTGAATATGTATATTTGCCCATGTTGCTCAGCATAAACTCCTGTTCTCTTTGCCCCTCCTTCAAAGCATCTGCTTTTGGCTTCCAGCCAGAGGCTGTGCTTCCCAACCTGTCAGAATGGTCACCCTGCAGGCTGCAGCCCTTTACGAGAATGAAGCTCTCCTTTCCAAATTAAAAAAAAAAAAAAAAAAAAAAAAAGCAGATCTGGAACTTTCTTAAGCTAGTGTAATAATGTAAGGGAGATGCAAAGGAGTAAAATGTATGTGAAGAAATAATTTAAATGATTAACCATAGAGTGCAAGTGTACTAAAAAGGAAGATGAGGCAATAAGAGAAGGGAAGAGTTGGGTATAGGTGTTCTGAGTCATGAGATGGAAGTACCTGTGGGACTGAAGGATTGTTGGAGTCAGTGATGTAGAGAGAATGGACTGGGGATATAGGAAGCAGTGGTCATAAAGCAGAAAACTTGGAACCAAGGTTATGGAAATGGCGAAATTATTGAAAAAATAATTTCAAAGTTTAGTGAATGATCAAGAAGTGAGTGACTGAAGTAAGGTAGAGACGAAGGTCATTGGACGAGAGGAGTTCAAGGAAACAAGAGACCAGAATATTGGAAGGATCATCTTCATAGATACTGAAGTTACCAAGAAGTAAGATGGAAATAGAGAAGGACCTGATCCAGCAGGAGAAATCTCCAGATAAAAGAGGGAGAGTTGGTAGATGATTGGTATAGTTTGATCACATGAGATTTAAAGCTGATTATTTTGGGGGAGGAAGAATGGCCAGAATGCATCAAAAAGGAGCAAGGGTACCCACACAACCTCAAGTTCAGTATTGTGATTGACGTAGGAGGCAAAACTGCTGCTTCTAGAGGCAGGGAGGTAAAAGGAAACTGAGAAAACAGAAAGAAGCTATGGAGGATTTACTATGGATGAATATGAGCAAGAAGAGGTACAGTGGAAGAGTAGTTGAAGGAGGTAGGATGAAAGATAAAGAATGGATTACAAAGCCTTCTGAAGGCAGAGTTTAGGAGATACTTACGGTTTAGGGTAATTTTCAAAAGAATATTCGGATAGTATAGTGTTTATGATAAAATTATCTTGTTACATTTCTGTGTATATAATACCAGAATTTATTCACTTTTTCCCTCCTTTAAAAAAAATTGGACCAGCACTTTAGGAGCCCGAGGCGGGAAGATTGCTTGAGTCCAGGAGTTCTAGACCAGTTTGGGCAACATGGCAAAAACCCATCTCAACAAAGAAATAGAAAAATTAGCCAGGTATGGTGGTGTGCGCCTGTAGTCTCAGCTACCCGGGGAGCTGAGGGGAGAAGATTGCTTGAGCCCAGGAGGTTGAGACTTCATGAGCCGAGACTGTGCCACTGCACTCCAGCCTGGATAACAAAGTGAGATTCTGTTAAAAAAAAAAAAAAGAAAAAGAAAAGAAAAGAAAAAGAAAAAAAGATGCATAATAGATGTACATAGTTTAGGGATACATGGAATAATTTAATACATTCATATAATTGATGAAGATCAAATCAGTGTACTTAAGATATCCATCATAAGTATTTGCCTTTTCTTGTGCTAGAAACATCTGAATTATTCATCTTTGGCTATTTTGAAATGTGCAATAGATTATTGTAAGCTATAGTCACCCTACTGATCTATCAAACACTAGCTCTTATTTCTTCCATCAAACCATATATTTGACTCCATCAATCAACTTCTCTTCATCACCTTTCTCCCTTCCACTATAATTCCCAACCTCTGGTAACCACTGATTTACTCTTTATATTCATGAGATCCAATTTTTTAGTTCTCCTGTGCAAGTGAGAACATATGATATTTGTCTTTCTGTGCTTGGCTTATTTCACTTAACATAATGACCCTAAGTTCCATCTATGTTGCTGAAAATGGCAAAATTTTGTTTACTTTTATGGCTTAATAATATTTCAATGATTATGGATACCACATTTTCTTTATCTGTTCATAGGCACTTAGGTTGATTCCATAATGTGGCTATTGTGAATAGTGCTGCAATCACCATAGAGGTGCATATATCTCTTCTATATATTAATTTTCTTTCTTTTGGATAGATACCCAGTAATAGAATTACTGATCATATGGTATTTCTATTTTTAGTTTTTTAAGGAACCTCCATCCTTTTCTCCATTGTAGGTGTGCTAATTCACATTCCCACTAACAGTGTGTGAGGGTTTCCCTATCTCCATATCCTGGCCATCAACTATTCTTACCTGTCTTATTGATAAAAATCATTATAACTTTGGTGATATGATATCTCATTATAGTTTTGATTTGCATTTTTTTGATGATTAGTGATTTTGGCATTTTTTTCATATGCCTATTGGCCATTTATATTTCTTATTTTAAGAAATATCTATTCAGATCTTTTGCCCAGTTTTTAATTGACTCACTTGTTTATAGGCTATTGAGTTGTTTGAGCTCTGTATATATTGTAGTTATTAATCTCTTGTCAGATGGATGGTTTGCCAGTGTTGTCTCCCATTATGCGGGTCTTCTCTTCACTATGTTGATTGTCTATGTTGCTGAGTAGAAGCTTTTAGTTTGATGGGCAACCATTTGTTTATTTTTGTTTTGGTTGCCTGTGATTTTAAGGTCTTTACCCAATGATCTTTGCCCATACCAATGTCTTGAAGCTTTTCTTCAATGTTTCCTTACAGTAGTTTTATAGTTTCAGGTTTTACATTTAAGTCTTTAATCAATTTTGCGTTGATTTTTTGTGCATAGTAAGAGATGGGAGTCTAGTTTCTCTTCTGTATATAGTTAACCAGTTTTCTCAGTACCATTTATTGAAAAGACTGTCTTGCCGGGCGCGGTGGCTCACGCCTGTAATCCCAGCACTTTGGGAGGCCGAGGCGGGAGGATCACAAGGTCAGGAGATCGAGACCACGGTGAGATCCTGTCTCTACTAAAAACACACACAAAAAAGCCGGGCGAGGTGGCAGGCGCCTGTAGTCCCAGCTACTCGGGAGGCTGAGGCAGGACAATGGCGGGAACCCGGGAGGCGGAGCTTGCAGTGAGCCGAGATAGCGCCACTGCACTCCAGCCTGGTGGACAGAGCGAAACTCCGTCTCAAAAAAAAAAAAAAAAAAGAAAAGACTGTCTTTTCCCTATTGTATGTTCTTGGCACCATTGTCAAAGTTGAGTTCACTGTAGATGGATGAATTTATTTTGGGGTTCTCTATTCTATTTCATTGGTCTATGTGTCTGTTTTTATGCCAATACCATGTTGATTTGTTTAATATAGATTAGTAGTAAATTTTGATGTCAAGTAATGTGGTGCTTCCAGCTTTTTCCTTTTTGCTCAGCACTGCTTTAGCTATTTGAGGTCTTTGGTAGATCCATATAAATTATAGGGTCTTTTTCTAATTCTGTGAAGAATATCAGTGGTATTTTGATACAGATTGCATTGAATTTGTAGATTGTTTTAGATAGCATTGCCATTTGAATAATATTAATTCTAATTCCTAAGAATGGGACATCTCCCCTTTGTTTGTATGTCCTCTTCAATTTCTTTTCTCAGTTTTTATAGTCTTCCTTTTATAGATCTTTCACTTCTTTGGTTAAAATGATTCCTAGGTAGTTTCTATTTATTGTAGCTATTGTAAATAAGATTATCTTCTAGATTTATTTTTCAGGATGTTCACTGTTGGCATATATAAATGCTACTGACTTTTGTATGTTGGTTTTGTATCCTGAAATCTTACTGAATTTATTCATTCTAACAGTTTTCTGGTGGAGTCGTTAGGTTTTCATAAGTATAAAATCCTGTCATATTGGAACAAGGCTAATTTGACTTCTTCCTTTCCAATTTGGATGGCATTTATTTCTTTCTCTTGCCTAATTGCTCTAACCAGGACTTCCAGTACTATGTTGAATATGTTGGTATTAGTTCTTTAAATGTTTGGTAGAAATCTTCAGTGAAACCATCAGGTCTTGGGATTTTCTTTGATGGGCCACTTTATATTACATCTTCAATGTCATTACTTGTTATTGCTTTGTTGAGGTTTTCTATTTCTTCATGGTTCAATCTTGGAAGGTTATATGTGTGTATTAGGCTGTTCTTGCACTGTTATAAAAATATCAGAGACTGGCTAATTTATAAGAAAAGAGGCTTAATTGACTCATGGTTCTGCAGGCTATACAGGAAGCATGGTGGCAACTGCTTGGCTTCTAGGGAGGCCTCAAAAAGCTTCCAATAATAGTAGAAAGCAAAGGGGGAGCAGGCACATCACACGTTGAGAATGGGAGCAAGACAGCGAGAGGGAGGAGAGGTGCCACACACTTTTAAACAACTAGATCTCATGAGAACTCATTCACTATTGCAAGAACAGCACCAAGGAGGTGGTGTTAAACTATGAGAAATCTGCCCCCATGATACAATCACCTCCCACCAGGTCCTACCTTCAGCACTGGGGATTAGAATTCAACATGAGATTTGGGCAGGGACAAATATCTAAACTAAATCAATGTGTCCATGAATTTATCTGTTTTATCTATGCTTGATTCCTTGTATTTCTGTGCTCTCAGTTGTTATGTCTCTTTTTGCATTTTTGATTTTATTAATTTGGGTCTTCTTTTTTTCTTGGTCTAGCTAAAGTTTTGTTGTTTTGTTTATCTTTTCAAAACCTGATTTCTCATTTTATTGATTGCATATTTTTAGTCTCAAATTAATTTATTTCTGCTTGGTTTTTATTATTTCTTTTCTTCTGCTAATTTTGGCTTAGGTTTGTTCTTGCTTTTCTAGTTCCTTGAGCTGCATTATTAGGTTGTTTATTTAAAGCCTCTAGTTTTTTGATACAGTCATTTGTTGCTATAAATTTCCCTCTTAGTACTGCTTTTGTGTATCCCATACATTTTGGTATGTTGTATTTTATTTTTACTGATTCTATTTGTTTAAAGACATTTCAAATTTTTAAAAAATTTCTTCATTGACCTTCTGGTTCTTTAGGAGCATAATGTTTAATTTCCATGTGTTGGGGTAGTTTCTGAGGCTTTATTTGTTATAGATTACTAGTTTTATTCCATTGTGGTCAGAGAAAGTACATCATGTGATTTTTATGTTTATGAATTTGTTCATATTTGCTTTGTGGCCAAAGATATGTTTTATGTGCTGATGAAAAAAAGTGCATTCTGCAGCAGTTGGGTAAAATGTTCTGTAAGTGTCAGTTAGGCCTATTGAATCTAGTGGGTAGTCTAATTCTGATGTTTCTTTGTTGATTTTCTGTCTGGGTGATCCGTCCATTACTGAGAATGGGGTGTTATTGTCCCCTAATATTACTGAATTGCAATCTATCTCTTTATTTAAATCTATTAATGTCTGTTTTATATACTTGAGAACGCCTCTATTTGATGCATAGATATTTATAATTGTTATACTCTCTTACTGAATTGACCACTTTATAGTAACCTTGTTTCATTTTATAGTCTTTGATTTGATTTGTAGTCTATTTTATCTGATATACATATAGCTACTCCTGCTCTTTTTTGTTTCTGTTTGCATGAAATAGCTTTTTCCATTCCTTCACTTTCAGTCTGTGTCTATATAGGTGAAGTGAGCTTCTTATAGGCAGCATATAGTCAAATATTTTTCTTTATTTTTTCAGCCACTCTATGCCTTTTAATTGGAGAATTGAATCCATTTACTTTTTTGCTTTATTTCTTGTGGATTTATAACCTTACTGTCTTTCTTTGTGGTTAAGTTACTTTTTCTTGGTATCATTTTTTAAATTATCCCTTTCCATTAGAGGTTTTTGCATTGTGATTACCATGAGGCTTGCAAAAAATATCTTATAGATAATAGCATGTTATTTTAAAGAGATGACAACTTACCTTAGATCACAATGAAAAGAATAAAAACAAAAACAGAAGTCTATGTTTTAATTCCAACTTCCCCACACTTTGCCTTTTAGTTTTCTCAATTTACATATTTTATATTGCCTATTTATTAATAGATTGCTGTAGATAATATAGTTTTGATAGTTTTGTTTTGGGCTTCATAATAGAGTTCTGAATAGGTTTCATACCACAATTCCAGTATCAGAATATTCTGGTTTTGTCCATGTACTTAATTTGACCAGTGGGTGTTATACCTTTAATTTTTTGTGTGTGCACATTAGTGTGTTTTTCTTTCAGAATGAATAACTCTCTTTAGCATTTGTTATAAGATGGGTCTGGTGGTACCGAATTCTCTCAGCTTTCATTTGCCTGGAAAAGACCTTAATCTTTTTTGTAGTTGAAGGATAACTTTTTTGGACATAATATTCTTAGAGGGCAGTTTTTTATTTTTAAAGATTTTGAAAATGTTATTCTTCTCCATCCTGTCCTGTGTGTTTTCTACTGAGAAGTCAGTTGCCTGGCAAATTGGAACTCCTTTATATGTTATTTATTTATTTTCTCTTATTGCTCATAGGATTCTGTCTTTGTCTTTGACCTTTGAGAGTTGATTTATTTGGCTTGAATTTATCT
This sequence comes from Rhinopithecus bieti, assembly GCF_001698545.2. Classification (NCBI taxonomy): domain Eukaryota; kingdom Metazoa; phylum Chordata; class Mammalia; order Primates; family Cercopithecidae; genus Rhinopithecus; species Rhinopithecus bieti. The sequence continues at coordinate 99,320 of NW_016811705.1, forward strand.
GGTGTTATTTGACCTTTCTGTACCTGGATATTTATATTTTTTCTCTTTATCAAATTTTGGAAAATTTTCTATTATTGCTTGTTTGGATAAGATTTCTAAGCTTTGCTTTCGTTCAGTTCTCTCTTAGACACCAATACTTCTTAGATTTTTTTTCTTCTGAGGTAATTTTTATTATCTTGTCAATGGTCTACAACCTTTCAATTATTTTTTCCTTTTTTATTCTTCACATATTTTTCAAATAGTCTGTCTTTGAGCTCACCAATTCCATCCTCTGCTTGATCTGTTATGGTTTTGAGAACCTCTAATAAATTTTTCAGTTAAGCAAATGTGTTTCTTAGTTCTAAGATTCATGCTTGAATTTTTAAAATTGTATCAATCTTGTAGTTAAATTTCTCTGATAAACTTTCAAGTTGCCTTTGTGTCTTATCCTGGAGATCGCTGAATTTCTTTAAAATAGCTCTTTTGGATTTTTGGTCACAGAGCTCACATATCACCAACTCATTAGGGTCAGTTACTGGTTTCTTGCTATGTCTATTTAGGGAGGTCATAGTTCTCTATTTACTATTGCATTTTTTAGATGTATGTCTGTATCTTTGCACTGGAGGGTGAATTATTTATTTCAGTCTTTCCTATTTGGCTTGTTTTGGTTTTTACTGGATATATTTCCTTAGAGAGTCTTTACCCCTAGTTTGCTGCCTCCTTTTAAGCTTTAAGTGCTGTTTTAACCCCAGGTTCTCCTTGGCTCTAGTAAACAATGAAAGCACTGTTTGTTCCAAATGGGGAGGTTCCCAAAGCAGAGTATCCCAGTGGCTTGAAAAGGCTGGCTAGGTGTTTGTGCACCAGGAACCTGTGGGAATTTACCTCCTATAGCACAGTGCTGCTAGATGGTCACTGTAATTTGACATCTCCTTTGGCTGAGTTATAGGGGGCAGAATTTTAAAGACTGGGGATGGCAGTTTTACCACTTCTTTTTGTCTCTGGCCATCCTGAAAGATATATCTCCATTTAGGCACTTGTGATGCTTTTTGTGGGTTCAGACAAGGACGAGTTTTTGCCATGGAACCCGAGGTGTTGAGGAAGCTGGTTGTCCACCTCAATCTCACTTTTTCTACAGTGGAAACCATGAGTCAGGGAAAAATTTTTGCACACTTGGTGCTGAGCAGATTGGGAGACAGATGTCATGAATATGGAAGTCTGGTTCTCTTATTGTATACTTGAAGTTTTTTCACTTCTCTGTGATCCTGAGAACTGTCTCTTCCTCATATTTGAGTTCTGGGATATTGCTGGTGACAATCTTGGCACTCTATATTAGTTTATTTTTTATTTTCTAGAGGGTGGGAGGAGTGAAGTCAGCTTGTTTCTACACTGCCATTTGGGAACCAACAGTCTATTCACTTTTACAACAATGAACCATAACCATTGTATTGTGACTAAATATGTATATGTATATGTGTATAAACATGTTTTATGAGTCACAGTGCCTTCACTTCCAGATACTTAACTCTGTTAATTTGGGTTTGTTTTGTTTTTAATGGACCTTAGAAAACATTTACAAAATAAAATTTATTTTATAACATAAAAGAAAAGCCATATGTAAAAGATAAGTAAATTAGGCATTAAAAGGCAAGATACTGTAGTATTTAAATGTCAGTAATTTTTAATTAAGAATCTTATTTATTCTGCAAATACTTAATAATTATTTGGCATAATTAATCATGCAACTTTGTGCAAAATGTTTTATGACTTACAGCCAGAATGTATAGTTTAAATTTCATATGAAAACTGGCCGGGCGTGGTGACTCACGCCTATAATCCCAGCACTTTGGGAGACCGAGGTGGTCAGATCACTTGAGATCAGGAATTCAAGACCAGCCTGGCCAACATGGTGAAACCCCATCTCTACTAAAAATACAAAAATAAATTAGCCAAGTGTGGTGGGCACCTGTAATCCTAGCTACTCGGGAGACTGGGGCAGGAGAACCAGGTGGCAGGTGGAGGTTATAGTGAGATGAGATTTCACCACTGTACTCCAGCCTGGGTGACAGAACAAGACTCCCTCTCCAAAAATAAAATAAAATAAAATAAAATGGTAAATAGATACATAAATTTCATATGAAAACAAACATACAAAAGTAAATATGTTTTTTCAAAATATACAAAGTAACATCAATTACCTATTTATTGTGAGATATTTTGATAGTAGAAAAAGAAAACTCTTCTATGCTATATCAGGTAGTTTAACATTTTATTTTGAGAATATAATGTCACAAATAAAGACTTAATAACATTTTTAAATGCATTGCATCATGCCTCAACATAGCACCTGTAGAGAGCAGTAAGTGGCTTACAAATTCTCGTGTATAATGCAATTGTAGTGTTCATTCTATCAGTTCCAGCTTCTTTTTATGATCCATAATTTAATAATATGAAAAAACTAGGTTACCGTCTCCCAAAGTGTGTTCCTGGGAGTATACATCACAAGTGTTATCAGAAAAGGAGGTTCTATAAATAATGTTAATTACTGGGAACTTCCAATATATAAAAATTGTGCATTGTAAGTTTTCTAGCATATGACACAGTTTCTAGCTTGCTGAAATTATTTTGCAGTGGAATCTTTATTTTTTAGAAAACATATTTAACAATGCATACTTTAGGAAGACTGACCTAGAGAGCAAGTTAAATCCACTTCTGAAATATTAGTATTACTTGTCTTTAACTATTTTTGGAGTTTTCACTAGTAGCAATGCTTTTACTAAGCATAGCATAGCTAAAGCCATCTTTTCTGTCTCCTTGGGTCACACTGTTACTTCATTTACTACTAATAACACTAACCAGCATGAGGCATTGTTGATTCAAAACTGAAGAAATTAACTAATGATTCACTCTTTAGGTAACAGAACCTACCTGTACAAATAGCTTTACTGGATGGTGTGATGGCTCCATGAAATAGTATCCTGCAGGTGAGTGAGAAAGGAAGAGCAAGCATGCCTGTAACTGATGGATGACTAAACCAAGAGTCTAATCGAGAGAAAGAATTAGGTCTGCTTTTGCTTCTGGGGAGAGAGAGACAACTAAATCTGTCATGGGGTTTCAAAAACTACAAGGCAAGCATTGTCAAGCAAAAAGCAAAGCAGGTTATGAAATTTCAGCTTTTGACTTTGGATGCTGAATTGCTAATAATATGTAGGACTGAGTATATGTTATGCATATTTAAAATTTTTTTAAAACCATGTGATTATAGCTATTGAGTTTCATAAGAAATATTTATTTCATGTTTTAAAAAATTATTCAGGTACTTCAGTAAGCTGATTGATTATCCTCATCCCTTGGAAAAGTTTCTTCAAAGTTACCCCATTATTGTAAAGTAATACAGCTTTAAAGATTATTCTTTGGTACAGAATGATTAGGCAAGTCAGACTTCATAGCGATGATTTCCCAAAACAAATCATTTAGTGTCCACTGACCCAGTTTTCTTCATTTGTGAATGAGGATGCTGGGGAGGAAAAAGGAGAGGAATAAAACACAAACAAGGGGAGATTCTTAGGTAATTATTAGCCAGACTCTGCTGTGGCAGAGTCAAAGATAAAACTCACGTGGTTCCTGCCCTCAAGGGGCTTTCAATAAAGTAGGTGGAATCAAATAGGACACAAAAGTAAGAATAGCATGCTATGAAAATCCAGAGAGAGGAATGATTGTGTACATGGGGGCTACTTGGCAGGGCTTTCTATAGGTATGATATAAATGGCATGAAATTTGAATGATTGAAGGATAAAAAGTTTAGACTAAACAAAATGTCTTAGTTTGGGTTGCTATAACAAAGCGCCATAGACTGGGTGGCTTATAAACAGCAGAAATTTATTTCTTACAGTTATGGGGACTGAGAAGTCTAAGATAAAGGTGCCTAATCAGGGCTGCTTCCTGGTTCATAGAGAGCTGTCTTCTTGCTGTGTCCTCCACAACAGAGAGGGCAAAGGACCTCTGCTGTGCTTTTATTTTTATAACGGCACTAATACCACTCATGAGGGCTGTCCTCATGACCTATTCACCTCCCAAAGGCCCCACCCACCCTCTGATTCCATTGCCTTGGGGTTTAGGATGTCAACATATGAGTTTTGACGGACACAAACCATATCACAACCCATATAACAAGACACTAGCAATGCTGTCTTTCTCCTCATTTAGCTTGAGACCAAAGTAACCTATGATTTGACGGTAAATTTCTCCAACTTTTGCCTTCTACCCTACACTGAAAGTATTTATTATTTTCCAGCCTAGATTGCTATTTCATCTCTCTCTACAGGGATTTTCTATTTCTGCTTAACCTATTCAGATCGACAATATTCCACTAAGCTTTTGGTGGCCTCACATCTCATGGTGTTGCTTCTTGTATGGTATTTGCCTTTACTTCCACTCTACTTTGCCTCTGCTTCTAAACATCTGGTACACTACTGCTTGCCTGGGAGGTCTAATTAGACAGGTGGTCATGGACTTGAGCAATAAAAAAATACCAGGAAAAGAGAGCTGTCTTCTAGGGAGAACTACTGTTGCATTTGGCCAAAAATCATGGCAGAGAAAAGGGACTAGCTGTGTGAAATAAGGTGTCTGGAGGACAGATGGGAGCCCTCTCACGAAATTCTTGAATGTTCGTTTAGCTAAAATGTCAGAATTTTTTTGTAAGAAATGGGAGCATATTTCATATGTTTTATCAAGAAAGTAATGTGCTCTAGATTTTTTTTATTATGAGGTCAATTTGGTGGCTACGAATAAAGTGGATTGGCAACAGAACAGGCTCATGCAATAGTTAATAGAAGTTGATCTAGAGTCATAAAATTAGAAATAAGACAATTTTGGAGGTAAATCCATAGGATAATATGATAAATTAAAAATGAGTCTGAGGAAGAAGCAGCACTTAGGTAATTCCTAACAACTGTTGGATAATAACAGGAGTAATTGAGACCCAGCAGATAAAACTATTAAAGAGATACAGGGAAGTTCACGTGAAGGACATGGTTTAATGCCCATAAGAGGTGACGTGAAGTGGTAAGAAATAGGCTAAATTTGGAAAGAGAAGCTGAGATTTGTGTCTCACCTTGGACAAATTGTAACTTTTGTGAATCTAATTTGTCTCAGATAATACCTCTCTTGCAGACTGGTTACATGAATAATATGAAAGAGTTATGGAAGTTCCTTCACATAGTTGGTGCTTTACAAAATTCTGCCTGAAGTTCAATCTCTGGTTGTCAATCTTTTAATTCCGGTTCAGCTAGATCAGGTACCCTTCCTATGCTTAAATATGTTCCCCAGCTTCTGTACTGTGGCCATTCTGCTCACACATGGACTCCTCCAGAGACAGAGAGCTTCACACCTTGCCGTTTAACTCATTTTGCCCTCAGACAGTCTTGTATGCAAACAGTTTTGTACATGATGTGAAATGTCTTCATAAAGACAGTTTAGGAAGTGTCGATTCTCAAACCTTATTGTGCATGAGCACTGCTCCAGCAACTTAAGGTCCCAATGAGACTTGTGCTGTGTTCATCTGTGGAACTGCACAGGAAGTTGTGTTTTAAAGAGTTTTCTGAGTGATTCTGATGATGAAGTTCTTAGATAAACATTATCCCAGAACTTCCCCCAAATGTCCGATTTTGGCCTCCAAATGTTATATAGAATAAACTTACAACGATTCAAGAAAATTGCTAGTCAGTCTCCAGCGACTTTCTTTTCCAAGTATAGTGTGAAATTATATGTAAAAGTACTTTGGAAAAACAAAAGAAGCACATAAAATTACTTTAAATATTATCATGAGGTGGAAGACTATTTTAGTGAATGTATAAATTGCAATTCTTATCATCACAGTTAAGATTTATTAATGGTTTCTATATGCCACCTCTATTGCATGCCTTATTCTGCCTAACATTCATGTTTCATTATTTTACCATTATACAGTTGAGAGTTAGAAAAGTTATCTTTCCCAAGGTCACAAAATGGCATGGCCAAATTTTAAACACTACATCTCATTGCCTTATTTAAAAACCAATGAGATTTTCTTTTCTTTTGTAGCCAAGATCATCCTCAAGGAGTTTAATGAATGTGGCACCACAAGAAAAATATGCATCAACATTGAAAAGTAAGATGAATTATTTTACTGGTAGTATTTTTTTTTGTTGTTGTTGTTAATTATACTTTATTTGTTTACAGTAATATCCGCATGTTGTCAGAGGCGCATTAAGACAGTAACAGTTTTGCTCCAAAGAAAAAGTCGTTTGTGCTTTCTCCTGGAATATTTTCCTATGACCCTAGTTCTCTGGAGAAGCTTGTGTGGTGAGCCTGTAGTAATGAGATTTGAGAGGTAATGAGAATGGAGTGTGAAGAAAGGGAAGAGTAGGGCACCAAAGATTCATAATCTGAAAATTTTGCTTTGAACTAGCTGGGACCAGAGTATCTACACATAAGGTCACACCAGTTGATTCTGAATTTACCAAGAGTTGTTTTACATACTGCAAAGTTTAGAATAATATATATATATGTAAAATTCTCTTTTACAATGGTATGCTTCTTTTCAAGTGTCTGCTTTTAGTGACTTGAGTCAATCACAAATTAGAAAAGTGACCTGACTTCTAATTTTCAATTCTGAAATATTCCTGTTGTGGTGATTATTTTTATGGGGTAAAAGAGAACTGAGATCTAACCTTCTCAATCCTAGATACAATTTAAAATCATTTGAAGAATTCAATAATTATTCATGCTAAGATTTTACTGAAAACCAGTTATAATCAGAATTCCCAGATGATTTTAGTGTGTAAAGTGGGGTTGAGAACTACAACATAACTCCATGTTTGGAGTAAAGCACAAAATTGGATCCAAAACTGGATCATCCACACTTATTTATCAAAAACAAGAACAACGACAAAACAAAACTAAGCTATCAATAACTGTAATCATTAATAGAAGTACTAGCTATTGAGGGTAAACTGAAGACTTTATTTGGGTCCACATAATAAATTTATAAGATTTATGTGATGAGGAAGCTATTTTTAGATAGAAACGTGAATACTTCTCAGAGAAAGAAATGGTGCTCAGATAACTCTTGAGAATCTGGGGACAAAATTATCACTGAAACTTCACCTGGTGAAGTCTAACTTTTTAATATCTTCATAGTAATGAATTTGAGTTTATTTTATACCTGATTCTTAAAAAGTTACAATTTTATTTATTGTTATAATTTTATGGGAGCTCTGTTTCTCATTATAAACTGTGTAAATTTCCTTGAGGAACTAGATTGTGGATATTTTTATCAAAATAAGTTAGTATGGTTATTGCCCTGAGTCACTTTCATGACCAAAGAAAGTTGGAAAATTGAAGAAAAAGTAGAAAAGCTACATTATGTATTTGATTGATTCCTTCAGTTCACATTTGTGGGGTTATTTTGTTTATTTATTTATTTATTTTGGCTTGTGAAGTTCTGGTCACAACATATTACTTAGCTTTACTGAAAATGAGAGTATTTTGATATGTAAAATCAAAATGGATTCTTCTACACGTGATAGACTGCTTTTGGAAGTTGTTTTCCAGTCTTAGTTGAATGTTGAAACTTTAAAAAATATCTCACCAAGGTTTGCTTGAGTTGAACTTATGTGTACTAGCTCTTAGGCAACTGTTCATGTTGTGAACACATCCTAACTATCTCAACATGCCAGTGGTACATCATAATGGCCACTGTAAAGTCACACAGCCTGGAATTATTTTGATAATGGGGGGCGGTTCCCAAGGAGTACCTGTGATTGACCCCCACAAAGCTAAGAACCGTCTCCACTGCTGAGAGCATTTGCTATGATGCATTCTTTAAGTGGTCACAACAGGATGCTATGGGACTGAAAGTGTGTTTAGATTCTCTCTTGCCAAGAGCCATTTCTAGTTTCAGTGTTATTATGAAGACCGTTAATGCTCCCAGTCTTTTCCTCACATACATCCTTACTTTTGTTATCTACTTTTACCTCATTTATTTTCAAGGAAAATTGGTTTGGTACCATTTGATTTCCTAATTGTTAAACTTTGTTCCCATTTTTGTCATAGATTACCTCCTCCTCTTCCTCCCTTTCTCCTTTGCTTTTCCTTTTCTCCTTCTTTCCTTTCTCCCTTCTTTCTTTTTTCTCTTCCTCCCTCCAATTGCTGGTAGTAATTAGAATATGACTTAGTCTAGGAGTATCTATTGAATGCTTTAAGTCTACAGTACTGACACTTCCCAGTTGTTAGGGTTTGTTTTGAAGGGCATAAATTGAGCTATTAGTTCAGAGTGTTTGAGCTTCTTTCCTTTTTTTCTGCTGCTTTTATCTAGCTTCTGACTTTTAGATCCTTTTGCATCATTTTGCAAGGTTTTTATAAAGTCATCCCTTTGTGAAAATGTACTGCTTTGTTGAGTGTCATGGAATTTTTATTGATTTGTGGTTCCTTCATCTTGGAACAAATCCTCAGTTACCTCAGATGATATATGTTTTGTGTTAGCATTCCTTTTATTATTTGCTGTGTATGTTCTCTTTGACATTTTGATTTTTCATTTTTCAAGCAAAGGTTTTATCTTGAGTTCTCTGTGTAGTTTCCAACACTTTATGTTTGAATACTTTTCACTGAGGTTAAATTTTTTTTAAATAAAATTATTAATAGCCCTATGGCTCTTTAATTGGTACTTAATTGGTACTATTGGGTAGAGTTTACAAAGCTTGTGACAGTTGGCTGTGTTTCTCTTTATATGGCTAATGATCTGGATTTGTCTCTTTTTTTTCTTTTTTGGTGTGTGTGTGTGTGTGTGTGTGTGTGTGTGTTGAGATGGAGTCTCACTCTGTCACCCAGGCTGGAGTGGAGTGATGTGATCTCGGCTCACTGCAACCTCTGCTTCCTAGGTTCAAGCGATTCTTGTGCCTCAGCTTCCTGAGTAGCTGGGATTACAGATGCCCACCATCACACCTGGCTAATTTTCATATTTTTACCATCACACCTGGCTAATTTTCATATTTTTAGTAGACATGGGGTTTCATCATGTTGGCCAAGCTGGTCTCTTAACTCCTGACCTCAAGTGATCCTCCTGCCTCGGCCTCCCAAAGTGCTGGGATTACAGGCGTGAGTCACTGCTCCCGGCCTGGATTTGTCCCTTTCTCTGATACTGCATCTTGACTCCTGAGTTGTTATTGAAGTCAAATGCCTTTTCTACCTATTTCACAAGTTTGTTTTGAACCTTAAATGGTATATTGTATGATAACTCTTTGTTGACTCTAAAGCACTTTGCAAAAGTGAAAGATTGCTATTACCTGAAGAAAATACACAAAGATGTATTTTACAAATCTTAAATGTAAGCTTTTACAAATATCAAAAAATATAGTGAAACTATAGTGTTTTGTACAACAACAAAAAAAAAAAGAGAGAGAGAAAGATATATAAAACTCAGAAAATGAAAAAAGTTGAATAGTACTTTCTGAGAAAATGTCTAGGACAGAAACGGATTTGGATGCGATTCAGTTATAGTCTGTGATGAAAAAATTCATGATAAGAAGCAGAGAAGAAATTTATGTATTTTTTAATGAATATTTCCTAACTAGAGAGAGATTATAGAAGACATGAAGATAGCTGGAGCAGATATACAGGAAATAGTAACAAATTGATGACACATCTAAATGAACACATCCAGGAAAGTAAACAAGCTTTAGTCTAAGATGAAAGCTTTCTTTTGAATTCTAATTTCATCTGGTTGAAGACATACACCTAGCACTTATGTAGACACTATTTAAAACTAAATGGTAATTTATTATGAACAGTAATTTCCTATTACTTAAAAATTACCTTCTGCAAAATTGTGTTCGGGCAAGCTGGTGAATGAGGAAAAGGCATCTGGGTAGGCTATCTCATGTTAATCTGTAAAGAGAGCATATTAGATGTAGTAGAAAAATACTAACATTAAAATTAAAAAGTTGGGTTTAAAGCCTAGCTCGTCCACTTTAACAATGAGGAATGTTGACACAGAGCAGTGTTCCTCAAAGTTTTACGTGCAGGTGAATTGCCTGGAGATCTTGTTAAAATGTGGATTTAGATTCAGTAGGCCCAAGAGTCTCCCAGGGGGTGCTTGATGCTCCTGCTTTCCCATGGACCACACTCGGACTAGCAAAAGGCCAGAGTCTTTCATTTATTTGTGTTCTGCCACACAGTTGACAAGCACTAGCATTGAAATTCAGTATTCTTTGTATTACAGTCCACAAAATAGGCACTGACCAATCATAAACTTCTTTCTTTTCCCTTGAAGTATGGATTCTCATTGATAAGCAAAAACAAATTCATAAAGCATTGCCCCTTATCATTTGTGTTCCATGTGTATGTTGAAACTTGACTTATGTGGGGTACATTTATTATATAATCTAACTGTAGCACAAAATATATTCTAGGCATAAGAAAATTATACTTTCACCTTTTGTACACCTGTAGTTCATTTACATAAAACAATTTGGTAGACATTTTCTAGTAGTTTCTCCCTTTTAAACTTTATTTTGGAGTAAATTTATATAACATAAAATATACAATTTTAACTATTTTAAAGTGTACAGTTCAGTGGGTTTTAAGATATTCACAATGTTATGCAACTATCACTATTATCTAATTCTAGAATAGTTTTGTCATTCCAAAAAGAATTTCTGTACTCACTAAGCCATCACTCCCTGTTCCCTCTTCCTCTAGCCTCTGGAAAACATGCATATTATTTCTGTTTTTGCGGATTTGTCTATTTTGGGCATTTTATAAATATGAGACCACACAATGTGTGGCCTTTTGTATCTGATTTCTTTTACTTAAGAAATTTTCAAGGTTGATACACATTTTGGCATGTATCATTACTTCATTTTTGTGGTTGAATAATATTCCATTTTATCAATAACTGTATTTTGTTTATTCCTTAATCAGTTGATAAACATTTGGGTTCTTTTGTTTGTCAACTATAATGAATAATGTTGCTAGAATAGTTGTGTGCAAGTTTTTTTGTTTGTTTGTTTGTTTCGTGTGCAAGTTTTTATGGGGACATATATTTTTATTTATCTTGGGTATACACCTAGAAGTAAAATTTCTGGGTCTTATTGTAGTTCTATGTTTAACTTTATGAGGAATCACTAAAGTGTTCTCCAATGTAAGTGTCAAATTTCAAATTCCCACTAACGGTGTTTGAGTGTTCCATTTTCTTTACATTCTTATCAACACTTGTTATTTTCTGTTTTTTCATGTTGATTGATTTTTTTTAAACAGCCATCCTAATGCAATGGTATCACGTTGTGGTTTTGATATGCATTTCCCTAATGACAGTGATGTTAAGTATTCTTTCCTATGCTTATTTTCCATTTATATATCTTCTTTGGAGAAATACCTGTTCAAGTCTTTTGCTCACTTAAAAAAATATTTATTTTTGTTATTTTAATAGCTTTGGCAGTACAAGTGATTTTTGGTTACGTGGATGAGTTCTATAGTGGTGAATGCTGAGATTTTAGTGCACCTGCCATGCAAGTAGTCTACATTTGATATGGTTTGACTGTGTCTCCAACCAAATCTCACCTTGAATTGTAATAATCCCCACATGTCAAGGGTAGAGCCAGGCGGAGATAATTGAATCATGGGGGTGGTTCTCCCATACTGTTCTCGTGGTAGTAAATAAGTCTCATGAGATCTGATGGTTTTATACATGGGAATTTCCCTGCACAGGCTGTCTTGCCTGCCACCATGTAAGATGTGACTTTGCTCCTCATTTCCTTTCCACCATGATTGTGAGGCCTCCCCAACCATGCAGAACTGTGAATCAATTAAACCATTAAACCTCTTCCCTTTATACTTTACCCAGTCTCGGGTTGTGATGGTTAATACTGAGTGTCAACTTGATTGGATTGAAAGATGCAAAAGTATTGATCCTGGGTGTGCCTGTGAGGGTGTTGCCAAAGGAGATTAACGTTTGAGTCAGTGGGCTGGGCAAGGCAGACCCACCCTTAACATGGGTGGGCACTATCTAATCATTGGCCAGCAAATATAAAGCAGGCAGGAAAATGTGAAGAGGCGAGACTGGCCTACCCTCACAGCCAACATCTTTCTTTCATGCTGGATGCTTCCTGCCCTCCAACAAATCAGACTCCAAGTTCTTCAGTTTTGGAACTCGGACTGGCTCTCTTTGCTCCTCAGTCTGCAGAAGGCCTCTTGTGGGACCTTGTGATTGTATGAGTTAAGTATTAAGTATTATTTATTATTATGTATTATTTTATTAAGTTTATTAAGTATTAAGTAAAAGATATATTTTACCTATCTATCTATCTATCTATCTATCTATCTATCTATCTATCTATCTATATCTCCCATTGGTTTTGTCTCTCTAGAGAACCCTGACTAATACAGACTTTGGTACTGGGAGTGGTTCTAGAAGAACAGAATATTAAGAGTTGAATTCCTTCACTGGTTTTGAGGTTTCTGGAGTTGGCTGTTTAATATGATTAGACCCCAAAATACTGAAGACTGTACTTCTAATAGTATGGAGAACACTGATAGTCCTTGGCATGAACTATTTAGAGAGTTATGCAAAATAAATGCATTTGACACTCCTGATTCTTTGCTCATGAGAGACAAGGAGTTTAGTGACTTTATACATAATACCTTAGGCCATATGTGGAAAACCAAGAAACGTAATGAAGCGGATTGGTTGTTCCTAAGTTCAGTGGAAAGACGGATGAAAAAAATTATAAACTCAGGGATTCTATTTCCCAGCTTCAAAGCAGAAACTGAGCCTCAAATCTGCTAAGATTGTCTTGAGTGAATCTTTTTTCCTGTAGAAAAAGAACTGAAATTGAAAAAACAGATACGAGCTCTTATCATGCAAGTGACTGACTTGCAATGAAAGGTGCCTACACAGTTTTGCCAGGTGTCTACTGTTAAAATGAAGGCATTGATTCGAAAAGAATGGGACCCTGCAACTTAGAATGGGGATATGTGGGAGGACCTGATGAAGCTGGGGCACTGAGTTTGTAAACTCTGATGAACCTTGCTTGCCAGAAAAAACAGCTTTCCCATCCCCAGTAGTGGCAACATTCCCTTCCAGACTCATGCTGCAACTAGCCTTTCCATCTTTGTCTGAGAAGATAAACCCTGTGCTGCCTAAGGCAACAGTGATAGCCTCCCCTGAGGCAGTGGACAGGCAAGATAATGTTGATTCTCCTCAGGAGCCACCCCCAACAGCCCTATTTGCTTCTAGACCTATACCTAGACTAGAGTCCTTGTAGACCCTTAGGGGTGAGGTTGAGAGTGTGACCCATGAAAAGGTGTGCTATACTCGAAAATAACTGCTTGAGTTTTCTAGTCTATAGAAACGGAAATCTGGAGAACAAGCATGTGAATAAATATTAAGGGTGTGGGATAATGGTGGAAGGAACATAGATTTGGAAAAGGTTGAATTTTTTGATTTGGGCCCACTAAGTAGGGACTCTGCATTTAATGTTGCAGCCTGGGGAGTTAAAAAGGTTCTAATAGTTTATTTGCTTGGTTAACTGAAATGTGGATTAAAAGCTGGCTCATTATGAGAGAGCTAGAAATGCCTGATCTCTCTTGGTTTAGTGGAGAGGAAGGGATCCAAAGACTTAGGGAGATTGAGATGGTGGAGTGGATTAGTCACTTTAGACTTACTCATCCCAGGTGGGAGGGTCCAGAAGATATACACTTGACCAATGCCATGCAAAATAGATTTGCGAGGGCAGCACCTACATCTTTTAAGAGCCCTGTAATTGCTCTTCCCTGTATGTCAGATCTAACAATTGGAACCACAGTCACTCAACTACAGAATTTAAATACAATGGGAATAATTGGATCCCAAGGTGGCAGGGGCCAAGTGATGGCACTCAACCATCAAAGGCAAGGTGAGCATAGATACCATAATGGACAGCAGAGTCAAAGTGCCAATCAGAATAGTCTGACTTGTGTTGAGCTCTGACATTGGCTAATTAATCATGGTGTTCTTAGAAGTGGAATTGATAAGAAGCCTACTGCATTCTTACTTAATTTATATAAGCAGAAAACTTCTAGGTTGAATGGACAAAGCACTAATTTGGATTATAAAAACAGAGAATCACTATCCCACAATCAATCTCCAGACTTGAGCCAGTTTACATACTCAGAACCCCTTGAATGAAAGGGATGTTGGGTCCCCTGAGGAAGGACTCCCCTACATTACCAGCAATTTATGCAGTGAATCTTTCTCCCATCCTTCCTCAAGGAGACCTCCAGCCTTTTACCAGGATGACTGTGCATTGAGGAACGGGACATGATCAGACATTTCGAGGACTACTGGACATTGGTTCTGAGCTGATGTGGATTTTATGGGACCCAAAATGTCATTGTGGTCCTCCAGTTAAAGTGGGGGCTATGGAGGTCAGGTAATTAACTTTAACTGGAGGACCACAATGACATTTTGGGTCCCAGAAAATCCACATCAGCTCAGAACCAATGTCCAGTAGTCCTCGAAATGTCTGATCATGTCCCGTTCCTCAATGCACAGTCATCCTGGTAAAAGTCCAGTGGGTCCCTGGACTCATCCTGTGGTCATTTTTCTAGTGTCAAAATGCATAATTGGCATAGACATATTTGGTAGCTGGCAGAACCCCCACAATGGCTCACTGTCTGGTAGGATGAGGGATATTATGGTGGGAAAGACCAAATGGAAGCCATTAGATCAGGCTCTATCTAGAAAAATTGTAAATCAAAACCAGCATTGCATTCCTGGAGGGATTGTGGAGACTGTTGCCACCGTCAAGGACTTGAAAGATGTGTGTGTGTGTGTCGGGGGGTGGGGGTGATTCCCACCACATCCCCTTTCAACTCTCCCATTTGGCCTGTGCAGAAGATAGATGGATCTTGGAGAATGGCAGTGGATTATTGTAAGCTTAACCAAGTGGTGACTCCAGTTGCAGCTGCTATACCAGATGTGGTTTCATTGCTTGAGCAAATTAATAAATCTCCTGGTACCTGGTATATAGCCATTGATTTGACAAATGCCTTTTTCTCCATTCCTGTCCATAAGGCCCACCAGAAGCAAAAAAGGCCAGGAATATACCTTTACTGTCCTACCTCAAGGGTTTATCAACTCTCCAGCTTTGTGGAGAGTTGATATCTTATTCAGAGAGACCTTGATTGCTTTTCACTTCCACAAGATATCACACTGGTCCATTACATTTATGACATTATGCTGATTGGATCCAGTGAGCAAGAAGTAGCAAACACACTGGACTTACTGGTGAGACATTTGCATGCTAACTAAAATTCAGGGACCTTCTACCTCAGTAAAATTTCTAGTGGTCCAGTGGTATGGAGTCTGTCGAGATATTCTTTCTAAGGTGAAGGGTAAGCTGCTGCACTTGGCCCTTCCTATAACCAAGAAAGAGGCACACTGCCTAGTGGGCCTACTTGGATTTTGGAGGCAACAGATTCCTCATTTGGGTGTGTTACTCCAGCTCATTTATTGAGTGATCCAAAAAGGTTGCCAGTTTTGAGTGGTGTCCAGAACAGGAGAAGGGTAAGCAACAGGTCCACAGTGCTGTGCAAGCTGCTCTGCCACTTTGATCATATGACCCAGCAGATCTAGTGGTGCTTGAGGTGTCAGTGGCAAATGGGTATACTGTTTGAAGCCTTTGGCAGGCCTCTATAGGTGAATCGCAGTGGAGATCTCTAGGATTTTGAAGCAAGCCCCTGCCATCTTCTGCAGATAACTACTCTCCTTTTGGGAGACAGCTCTTGGCCTGTTACTGGGCTTGGTGGAAACTGAACTTTTGACTATGGGTCATCAAGTCACCATGTGACCTGAACTGCCTATCACGAACTGGGTGCTTTCTAACTGATATAGCCATAAGGTGGGTTATGCACAGCAGCATTCCATCATCAAATGGAAGTGGTATATTCATTAACCGGGATCGAATGGGTCTTGATGACACAAGTAAGTTACATGAGGAAGTGGCTCAAATGGTCATGGTCTCCACTCCTGCCACCCTTCCTTCTCTTCCCCAGTCTGCACCAATGGCTTCATAGGACATTCCTTATGATAAGTTGACAGAGGAAGAGGAGACTAGGGGCTGGTTTACACATGGTTCTGCATGATATGCAGGCACCACCTGAAAGTGAACAGATGCAGCACTACAGTCTTTTTCTAGGACATCCCTGAAGGGCAGTGGTAAAGGGAAATCTTCCCTGGTTGTGCACTTTGCATGGAAGGAAAAATGAGTAGATGTGCAATTATACACTGATTCATGGGCTGTAGCCAGTGGTTTGGCTGGATGGTCAGGGACTTGGAGGAAGCATGATTGGAAAATTAGTGACAAAGAAATCTGGGGAAGAGGTATGTGGATGGAACTCTCTGAGTGATCAAAAACTGTGAAAGTATTTGTATCCCGTGTGAGTGTTCACCATGGGTGACCTCAGCAGAGGAGGATTTTAATAAACAAGTGGATAAGATGACCCATTCTGTGGACACCACCCAGCCTCTATGCCCAGGCTCACTTGTCACCACCCAGTGGGCCCATGAACAAAGTGGCCATGGTGACAGGGATGGAGGTTATGCATGGGCTCAGCAATGTGGACTTCCACTACTAAGGCTGTCCTGGCTATGACCAGTGCTGAGTGCCCAATTTGCCAGCAGCAGAGACCAACACTGAACCCTTCATATGGCACCATTCCTTGGGGTGATCAATCAGCTATGTGGTGGCAGGTTGATTATATTGGACCTTTTCCATCATGGAAAGGGCAGAGGTTTGTCCTCACTGGAATAGATGCTTACTCCAGATATGAGTTTGCCTGTCTTGCATGCAATGCTTCTGTCAAGGCTACCATCCGTGGACTCATGGACTGCCTTATCCACCATCATGGTGTTCCACACAGCATTGCTTATGACCGATTCTCTCACTTTATGGCTAAAGAAGTGTGGCAGTAGGCTCATGCTCATGGAAATTGCTGATCTTACCATGTTCCCCATTATCCTGAAGCAGCTGGATTGATAAAACAGTGGAATGGCCTTTTAAAGTTACAATTACTACACTAACTAGGTGACAATACTTAGAATGACTGGGGCAAAGTTCTCTAGAAAGCCATGTTCTATGAATCAATGTGCAATATATGGTACTGTTTCTCCCATAGCCAGGATTCATGGGTCCAGGAATCAAGGGGTGGAATTGGAAGTGGCACCACTCACCATCACCCCTAGTTATCCACTTGCAAAATTTTTGTTTCCTGTTCCTGCAATTTTACGTTCTGCTGGCCTAGAGGTCTTAGTTCCAGAGGGAGGAATGCTCCCACCAAGAGTTACAACAGCAATTTCATTAAACTGGAAGTTAAGATTGCCACCTGGACACTTTGGGCACCTCCTACCTTTAAGTTAACAGGCTAAGAAGAGAGTTAGTGTTGGTGGGGGTGATGGACCTGGACTGTTAAGATGAACTCAGTCTACCACTCCACGATAGAGGTAAGGAAGAGTATGCATTCAATACAGGAGATCCATTAGGACTTCTCTTAGTATTACCATGCCCTGTGATTAAGGTCAATGGGAGACTATAATAGCCCAATCCAGACAAGACTACATATGACCCAGACCCTTCAGGTATGAAGGTTTGGGTCACTCCACCAGGAAAACAAAACAAAACAAAACAAAGCATGACCTGCTTAGTTGCTTGCTGAAGGCAAAGAGAACACAGAACGGGTAGTAGAAGAAGGTAGTCATTATTACCAGTTAAGACCACGTGACCAGCTGCAGAAATGAGGACTGTAATTGTTCATGAGTATTTCCTCCTTTTTTTTTTTTTGTTAAAAACATGTTTGTGCATGTATACCCTTGTACTAAGAAAATGTCTTCATTTTCTTTTCTTTTTCTTTTATCATGTGACGTAAGATTTATTGACTTCGTATCAGCACTTAAGTATTATTAACTTTATGTAATAGTATTTGCTTTGGGGATTTGTGCATTTCTGGTTGTATGAGGGATAGTTGTATTATGTTAGGGGTAATTATGACATTATTGTCTTCATTTGAAGATCATGTGTGATCTCAGGAGATGTGTGTGGGTTCAAGTTGACAAGGGGTGGACTTGTGATGGTTAATACTGAGTGTCAACTTGATTGTACGGAAGGATGCAAAAGTATTGATCCTGACTGTGTCTGTGAGGGTGCTGCTAAAGGAGATTAACATTTGAGTCAGTGGACTGAGGAGGGCAGACCCACTCTTAGTCTTGGTAGGTACCATCTAATCATCTGCCAGGAAATAAAAGCAGGCAGAGAAACATGAAGAGGCGAGACTGGCCTAGCCTCCCAGCCTACATCTTTCTCCCGTGGTGGATACTTCTTGTCCTTGAACACTGAACTCCAAGTTCTTCACTTTTGGAACTTGGACTGGCTCTCCTAGTTCCTCAGTCTGCAGATGGCCTATTCTGGTCATATGAGCTAATACTTAAACTGCTCCCTTTAATATAAATATCTATTCCATCAGTTCTGTTCCTCTAGAGAACTCTGACTAATACATGGGTATACCTTTATTAGCAACATGAGAACATACTAATACAATATTGTACACACTATGGCATTTTTTATTCCTTACCCTTCTCCCACTTCCCCCTTCTGAGTTTCCAAAATTCATCATATCACTCTGTATGTCTTTGTGTCCTCGTAGCTTAGCTCTCACTTATAAGTGAGAACATATGGCATTTGGTTTTCCATTCCTGAGTTATTTCACTTAGAACAACAGCCTCCAGCTCTATCCAAGTTGCTACAAAAGACATTATTTCATTCCTTTTTATGGCTGAGTAGTATTCTACTGTGTATATATACCACATTTTTAATCCACTCATGGGTTGATAGATGCTTAGATTGATTCTATATCTTTGCAATTGTGACTTGCTGCTATAAACGTCTGTGTGTGTGTGTGTCTTTTTCATATAATGACTTTTTTTTTTCTTTAGGCAAATACCCAGTAGTGGGATTGCTAGACAGGTAGCTATGCTTTTAATTCTTTAAGAAATTTCTGTACTGTTTCCCATAGAAGTGGTACTAATTTACATTACCACTAGCAATGTAAAAGTGTTCCCTTTCCATGACACTTATGCCAACATCTACTGTTTTTCGACTTTTTAATAATGGCCATTCTTGAAAGAGTAAGGTGGTATCTCATTGTGGTTTTGATTTGCATTTTTCTGATGACTAGTGATGTTGAGCATTTTTTCATATGTTTGTTGGCTGTTTGCATATATTCTATTAAGAAATGTCTATTCATGTCTTTGCCCACTTTTTTGATGAGATTATTTGTTTTTTTCTTGCTGATTTGTTTGAGTTCCTTGTAGATTCTGGATGCTATTCCTTTGTCAGATGCATAGCTTTCAAATATTTTCTCCCATTCTGTGGGTTGTCTGTTTTTTCTGTTGATTATTTCTGCTGTGCAGAAGCTTTTTAGTTTAATTAGGTCCTATTTATTTATTTTTATTTTTGTTGCATTGTCTTTTGGGGTCTTAGTCATGAATTATTTACCTAGGCCAATGTCCAGAACAGTTTTCCAACGTTATCTGCTAGAATTTTAAGTCTTTAATCCATCTTGAGTCCATTTTCATTAAACTAAGAGATGGGCATGCAGTTTTATTCTTCTACGTGTGACTTGCCAGTTTTTCCACTTTTGCTCGTTTTTAACCAAGTTATTTGCCTTTTCATTTCTAATTTGAAGAAATTGTTCTATCTTCTGGATACTTAGGTGTTATTGGTGTAATACCTAAGAATACAATGCCAAAATCCAAGATCATAAAGATTTATTTATGTATCTTCTTCTAAGAGTTGTGTAGTTACAGCTCTTACATTTAGGCTTTTTATTCATTAGAGCTAATTTGTAGGGTATGTGGTAAGGATCTCACTTTAATCTTTTGCATGTATTTATTCAGTTGTCTCAGCAATATTTGTTGAAATGACTCTTCTTCATTGAATGATCTTGACACACTTTGATAATCAATTAACAGTAGGTATATGAACTTATTTCTAGACTCATAATTCTATTCCATTGGTTCATATTTCTGTCCTCACACCAGTACCACACTGTAGTACTTGAAGAACACTACAAGTACTTACGATTACTGTAGTTTTGTAGTGCTTTGAAATTGAGAATGTGAGTTCTCCAGCTATGTTCTTCTTTGTCAAGATTGCTTTGGCTCTTTGGGGTCCCTTATACCTTCTTTTTAAAAAATTGATACATAATATTTTACATATTTATGAGGTGCATGTGATTTATTTCTGCATGCATTGAATGTAAAATTGTCAATCTGGATATTTGGGGTATTCATTGCCTTGATTGTTTATCATTTCTATGTGTTGGGAACATTTCAAGTCATCTCTTCTAGCTACTTTGAAATACACAATACCTTGGCCGGGCGCGATGGCTTATGCCTGTTATCCTAGCACTTTGGGAGGCCGAGGCGGGTGGATCACAAGATCAGGAGATCAAGACCATCCTGGCTAACACGGTGAAACCCCGTCTCTACTAAAAGTACACACACACAAAAAAATTAGCTGAGCATGGTGACAGGTGCCTGTAGTGCCAGCTACTTGGGAGGCTGAGGCAGGAGAATGGCATGAACCTGGGAAGCAGAGGTTGCAGTGAGCCTAGATCATGCCACTGCACTGTGCTCCAACCTGGGTGACAGTACGAGACTCTGTCTCAAAAATATATGTATAAATATATAAATATATATATATATA
>NW_016811705.1:120236-132909 GCF_001698545.2 Rhinopithecus bieti
ATATATATATATATATATATATATATGTTGTGTGTATATATATGTTGTGTGTATATATATATACACAACAGCTTGTTGCTAACTATAGCCACCATACCCTGCAATCAAGCATTAGAATTTATGCCTTCTATCTAACTATATATTTGTACTCATTGACCAACCTTGTCATCCTTCCCTTCCCCCAACATCCTTCTCAGCCTCTAGTAGCTAACTTTTTTTTTTTTTTTTTTTTTTTTTTTTTTTTTTTTTTTTTTTTTTTGAGACGGAGTCTCCCTCTGTCACCCAGGGAGAAGTGCAGTGCAGTGGCATGATCTTAGCTCACCAAAACCTCCACTTCCTGGGTTCAAGCATCTTCTGTCTCAGCCTCCCAAGTAGCTGGGATTATAGGCATGTGCCACCACGCCCAGCTAATTTTTTTATTTTTAGTAGAGATGAAGTTTCACCATGTTTATCAGGCTGATCTCGAACTCCTGACCTCAAGTGATCTGCCAGCCTTGGCCTCCCAAAGTGCTGGGTTTACAGGCATAAGCCATTGCGCGCATCCTTAGTATCTAACGTCCTATTCTCTACCTCCATGAGACCAAATGTTTTAGCTCCCACATAAAAGTGAGGACATGCAAGTTGTTGCTCTGTCTGGCTTATTTCACTTAGCATAATAATCCCCCATTATATCTATAATGTAATTTTATTCTTTTTTATGGCTGAATAATATCCCATATATACCACACTTTCTTTATTCTTCTGGAGATAGATACTTAGGTTGATTCTGTATCTTTGCTATTGTGAATAGTGTTGAAATAAACATAAGAGAGCAGGTATCCCTTTAATAAGTTGATTTCCTTTCCTTTAGATGAATTCCCAGTAGTGGAATTGCTAGATTTTATGGTAGTTTTATACAAATTTTTAAGAATCTCCATACTGTTTTCCATGGTGGCTGTACTAATTTGCATTCCCACCAACAGAGTTCCGTTTTATCTGCATTCGCACCACATCGGCTATTTTATTTGCCTTTTTAGTAATAGTAATTGTAACTGGGATAAGATGACAATTCATTGTGGTTTTGATTTGCATTTCCCTGATGATAATTAATATTGACCCTTTTTTTCATATGCCTTTTGGCTATTTGTATATCTTCCTATGAGAAATGTCTATTCAAGTCCTTTGTCCCCTTTTTATTGGATTATTGTTATTTTTTTTTACTGTTGAGTGGAGTTCCTTCTGGATATTAGTCTCTTGTTGGATGAATGGTTTACAAATATTTTATCCCATTGGTATTTTTTCTTTTCACTTAGCTTTTTATTTCCTTCACTGTGCAGAAGCATTTTAGTTTAATATTGTCCCATTTGCCTGTTTTTGTTGTCTGTGTTGTAAAGTCTCAGCCATGAAATACTTGCCTAGACCAACATTTAGAAGTCTTTCCCCTATGTTTTCTTCTAGTAATTTCATAGTTTCAAGTCTTATGTATAAGTTTTTAATCCATCTTGATGTTATTTTTTTGTGGTGAGAGCTAGCGGTCCAAGTTCATTCTTCTGCCGATGGACATCTAACATTCTTACTTTCATTTATTGAAGAGAGAGTGCTTTCCCCAATATATGTTCTTGGCATTTTTGTCAAAAATCAGTTGGCTGTAAATGTGTATATTTATTTCTGGATTCTTTATTCTGTTTTATTGGTTTATGTGTCTGTGTTTACACCAATAGTGTTCCGTTTTTGCTACTGTAGCCTTGTAATATATTTTGAGGTCAGGTAGTGTGATACTTCCAGCTTTGCTCAGAATTGCTTTGGCTACTCTTAGGCTCTTTTTTGGTTCCATACAAATGTTAAGATTTTTTTTTCTATTTCTGTGAAAAACAATGTTTGTATTTTTATACTGACTACATTGAATCTTTAAATTGCTTTGGGCCTTTTAATATTAGTTTTTCTGATCCATGAATACAGAATGTCTTTCCATTTGTTTGTGTGTTCTTTAATTACTTTCACCAGCGTTTTGTAGTTTTTGTTGTAGTTACCTTTCACTTCTTCGGCTGCATTTATTCCTAGGTGTTTTTATAGCTATTGTAAATGGGATTGCTTTCTTGATTTCTTTCTCAGCTAGTTTATTATTTGTATATAGAAACATTACTAATTTTCCTATGCTGATTTTGTATCCTTCAACTTTACTGAATTTATCAGATCTAAGAATTTTTTTGGTGGAGTTTTTAGGTTTTTCTAGATCTAAGATCGTATCATCCACAAAGATGGATAGACAGTGTTTGACTTCTTTTTTTCTAATTTGCATTGCTCTCTTGCCTAATTGCTCTGAGTAGGACTTCCAGTACCACATTGAATAAGAGTGGTAAAAGTGGTCATCTTTGTCTTGTTCTAGTTATCAGAGGAAAGGATTTCATGTTTTCTCCATTAAGTATTATGTTAGCTGTGGGTTTGTAATACATGGTCTTTAGAATACTGAAATATGTTTCCTCTATGCCTAGATTGTTGAGAGTTTTCATCATGACGTGATTTTGAATTCTATCAATTGCTTTTTCTGCATCTATTGAGATGATTGTATAGTTTTTGTCCTTCATTCTTTAATTTATTACATTTATCAATTTGTATACATTAAACCATCCTTGGATTCCTATGATAAATCTCAGTTAATATGGTATATTATTTTCTTTATGTGCTATTTGACTCCGTTTGCTAAGTTGTTGAAAATTTTTGTATCTATCTATGTTCATCAGATTTACTGACCTGTGGTTTTCTTTTTTGTTGTTGTTGCTTCCTTATCTGGTTTTGGGATCAGGGTAATTCTTGATTTGTTGAATCAATTAGGGAGAATTCCCTTCTTTTCTATTTGTTGAAATAGTTTGAGAAAATTGACATTAGGATTTTTTTTTTTCTTGAAATTTGGTAGAATTTGGCGGTGAAATCATCTGTTCCTGGGCTTTCCTTTGTTGGTAGATTTTTGTTATTGATCCAATATTATTACTCATTATTTGTCTGTTCACATTTTCTATTTCTCCCTAACTTAATTATAGTAGGTTGTATGTGACCAGAAATTTATCCATTTCCTTTAGGTTTTTTAGTTTGTTCATGAGTTCATAACTGTGCCTAATGATCTTTTGTATTTCTGTGCTATCAGTTGCAGTGTTTCCATTTTTATTTTGCTCATTTGGGTCTCCTCTCTTTTTTTTCTTGGTCTACCAAATGGTTTATCAGCTTTGTTTATCTCTACCAAAAGCCAGCTTTTCATTTTGTTGATCCTTTGTATTTTTTTCTCCATTTCATTTAGTTCTGCTCTAATCTTTATTATTTACTTTCTTCTACTAATTTGGGGTTTGGTTTGTTCTTGCTTTTCTAGTTCCTTAAGGTACATTATTAGATTGTTTATTTAAAATCTTTCTATTTATTGATATAGGCATTCACTGCTATAGACTTTCTTACTAGCACTGCTTTTTTTACATTACATAGGTTTTGGTACATTGCGTTTTGCCTTTTTTTTTTTTTTTTTAGAATTTTTATTATTATTTTTTTAACTGCCACCTCGACCTAAAGCTCATTCAGGAGCATGTTTAATTTTCATGTATTTGTATAGTTTCCAAAGTTCTTCTTGGTATTGATTTCTGCTTTTATTTCGTTATGGTCTGAGAAAAGACTTGATATAATTTTCATAGTTTTTAATTTGTCAGGATATATTTTGTGTCCTAACATATGGTATATCTTGAAGAATGTTCTGTGGGCTAATAGAAAGAATGTGTATTCTATAGCTGTTGGATGAAATGTTCTGCAAATATGTTAGGTCCATTTGGTTTAATATACAGTATAAATCCAATGTTTCTCTGTTAATTTTCTGTTTAGATGATCTGTCTAATGCTGAGAGTCAGGTGTTGAAGTTCCTATTATTGTATTAGAGTCTATCACTCTCTTTAGATCTACTAAATTTGCTTTACAAATTTGGTGTTTCACTGTTGGGTTCATACATGTCTAGAATTGTTATATCCTCTTGCTGAATTAATTTCTTTATCATTAGGAATTAACTTTCATTGTCTTTTTTTTTTTTTTTACTGTGTTTGACCAAAATCTGTTTTATCTGACCCTGATCCCAAAACCAGATAAGGAAGCAACAATAACAAAAAAGAAAACCACAGGTCAGTAAATCTGATGAACATAGATACAAAAATTTTTGCTTTAACATTTCAACCTATTTAAAAAACAATTAATTACTTTCACTCTCATCTCTACCTCCAGCATTTGTCTTCTTTCTTTATTTTCTTTCTCTTTATTTCTCTCTCTTTCTCTTCTTTCCTTCCTTCCTTCCTTCCTTCCTTCCTTCCTTCCTTCCTTCCTTCCTTCCTTCCTTCCATCTTTCTCTATTTCAGTTGGTGGCATTATCCAATATCCCATCACTCAAAGTAAAAACCTACCAGTTAGTCACTTAGTGCTTCTAATTTTATGTTTCATGAGAAATATTTTTTTTTCATTGTTTTCTTCCTGTCTCTACCACCTATATTCCTTGCTCTTATTTAGTTCCTTCTTGTTTACGCCTTCTGCACAGCACTGCTGGGACAGGTCTTTCATTGGTTTCCATGCTGCCAATATTTTCAATTTCCATACATTCCTCCACAGGCCTCAGAAAAGTTCATCTAAAATATGAATCTGACCCTGTCACTACCCTGATAGGATCCTCAGTGACTCCGTGTGTCCTGTAATTTAAAGGATTTCTATTTCCTCATTGTGCTTGTAACCACTTTCCTTCAAATTAAAACTTATTCCAAAATTCAAAAGAAAATTGAAGAGAGATGCTTCTAGTAAAAAAAGTATATGAGCACCATCATCTAGTTTTTAAAAATGGAACAACTTTATATTATGCTTTAACAGAATTAATTTTAAAAGCTTGATGATTCCTGAAATGGTGAATTTGCATCAAATATTATTAAGCCTACTACATTCTATAGAAAGGGATCACTGTATATTTAATTTTTCCATATACAATTATAACTCATGTGTGTGGTACATTTATCTAAACAAACCTAGTTTCCATTTCTGGAAGTTTATTTTGAACAGCGTGATCCAAAACTGACTTTCCACAAGAGCAAAGTTACATATGGGAATTATGCTTCTGGAGAACAACCAGAAGACTGTGCATATCATGAAATAAGGAAAATAGGAGAAGAAACATTAAAAGGAATTTGGACCGGAGCAACATTTGTCAAAGATAGTCATTAGTAATAAGTCTCATAGTTCAAAAACTAGATGTTTACTAAAGACAAAACAACAACAACAAAACCATGTGATTTGGTCAATAGACTCACTAAGGAAGATTTACAATTTTATTCTTAACAAGTTGAACATCCAGTGTTCATCTTCCACCCTTTCCATCAAGTTTGTTCCTCCTCAGTCTTCTTCATCACAATAGAATACCCATACTATTTACTCAATTGCTCAAGCCAAAAACCTGTGAATCATCTGTTAGCATCCTTTCATTCGTCCCTAATATCTAATCCATCAGCAACTATTCAGGGCTTTTCTGTTAAAAAATATCTTAAATCTATCTACTTATTTTTGTCTCTATCATCTCCTTCTAGTCCTTTCTAGGTCTAGTTCTTTCCAGATCTCCTTCTAGATTCATTCGATCCCTTCCTAACTGTGCTTTGCTTTTTTTTTTTTTTATTTTAGTCCATTTGCAACTTAGCCTATATATCAAGAAAAAGATTATATTTTAAAATGAGTTAAACCATATTATTTAACTCATCTGTTGAAAATTATCCAAGAGTGCCACCACTTCAATGAGATTCAAACTCCTGGCCATGTCCTGCACAGTCCTATATGACCTGACCTTGCCTCTCATTTTTGACCTTGTCACCTACCACTCTTTCCCTCACTTATTTTGCTCTAGGTACACTGGACTTCTGAATGAACCACCTTGCCTTTGAGGAAGCTCTATCCTGTCTTGAGGGCATTTACATACTACTTGGTACACTTTTCTTGTAATTATTTACAGGACTGGCTTTGCCTCTTCATTAATCTTGGCTCTTAGGTAGCCATCTATTAACGGCTAAATTGTGTTCCCCACAAATTCATATGTTGAAGTCTCCTAACCTCTAGTAAGTCAGAATGTGACTATGTTAGTCTGCTAGAGCTACTGTAATAAAATATTACAGACTGAATAGCTTAAACAACAGAAATTTATTCTGTCATGATTCTGGAGGATTGAAGTCCAAGTTCAAAGTGTGAGAAGGGTTAGTTTCTCCTAAGACTTTTCTCCTTGACTTACAGGTGGCCACCTTATTGCATAGCCTTTCTTCTGGGTGTATACATCTTTAGTGTCTCTTTCTCTTCTTATAAGGACACAGGCCATGTTGGTTTAGGGCCCCATCCTTAGTTTCTTATTTAACCTGAATTGCTTCTCTGAGGGCTTTTTCTCCAAATACAATTACATTGGGGATTAAGGCTTCAACATTTTTTTCTTTTGGAGGGGGGGTACAATTATGTTTGTAATAGTGACTGTATTTGGAAATAAGGTGTTTACAGAAGTAATTAAGCTAAAAGGAACTAATTAGGGTGGACTTTAACTCAGTATAACTGGTGTCCTTATAAGAAGAGGGGATTAGGACATAGACACTCATAAAAAGATGATGATGTGAAGACCCAGGGAGAAGATAGCCATCTATAAGTCAAGGAGAGAAACCTAAGAAGAAACCAACCCTGCTGACACCTTGATCTTGGATTTCTAGCCTCCAGAATTGTGAGAAAACACATTTCTGTTGTTTAAGCCACTCTGGCTGTGGTACTATAGTATGGCAGCCCTAACAAATTAATGTAGCATCACAGCGAAGACTTCTCTGACCACTCACACCAAGCAGAGACCCTTTGCTCTCTCTATTGTCCCATTGTTGGAATATCATTCCATGACAGAAGGGATCTTGTTATGCTGTTCTCTGCCTCCAGTGCTCATGTATTACACTCTTTTGAATAATCAAGTGAGGGGTGGGCTGATTGATTGAATACCTGGCTGGAGAAATCATCTTACAGACAACAAATTCAGAAGAAATGGCACACGGCCTAGGTACATTTTGAAGAAAGGGACCTTACAAAACTCTGTGTAAGAAAGAATAATGACTGCATAGTATTCCATAGTGTATATGTGCCACATCCTCTCCAGCACCTGATGTTTCCTGACTTTTTAATGATTACCATTCTAACTGGTATGAGATGGCATCTTATTGTGGTTTTGATTTGCATTTCTCTGATGGCCAGTGCAGCCATAAAAAAGGATGAGTTCGTGTCCTTTGGAGGGACATGGGTGCAGCTGGAAACCATTATCCTCAGCAAACTTTCGCAAGAACAGAAAACCAAACACCACATGTTCTCATTTATAGGTGGGAACTGATCAATAAGATCACTAGGACATGGGAAGGGGAACATCATACACAGGGGCCTGTTATGGGGAGGGGGGAGGGAGGAGGGATGGCATTGGGAGTTACACCTGATGTAAATGACGAAACGAGTTGATGGGTGTTGACAAGTTGATGGGTGCAGCACACCAACATGGCACATGTATACATATGTAACAAACCTGCATGTTGTGCACATGTACCCTAGAACTTAAAGTATAATAATAAAAAAAAAAGTAACTGAGCTTTCAAGCTATGATGTCTCCACGAGAATAAGCCTCTTGAAAAAGATCACCTTCATCCCTCTCAGGTAGAGAAGAAGGAACCCAAGAAGCACCCAGGGTAAAGCCCCAATTCCTACTGCATAGATGTAAAATGCCCAGGATGCGACACAGTCGCCTCAGCCTTCAGCCACGCACACGCTGTGGTTCTGGGTGTCAAGTGCTCTGCGGCTCTTAGCCAGTTTGCAGAAGGAAAAGCAAGGCTCACAGAAGGATGCTCCTCTGACAGCAGCACTGAAGACACCTGCATCAACGAGAGTGGGAAACAATCCCGATAAACACATTTTGGATACGAAAATTTGAGACAGTCAGGTAAATTTGAATAAGGACTTGACATTCGTGCTATTTAGGAATTATTAATTATATATAACAATAATGGCATTCTTTATTGGTGGGTTTTGCTTTTTTTCTTTTCTATTACAGGCATATATTGAAATATTCGCAATATACATGCATATATTGCCTATATTATGAGTGAAAGAAGATGCTGTCTGGGATTTGACTTTAAAAGTCCAGGAAAAACCTACACACCCATTCTCTCACACACACATACAAAGGCCCTATATCCAGATGGCTTCCCAAGAGTATTCTACCAACCCTTTAATTTAATGTAATGGGTAATCATAATGCTATTGAATGTGTTCCAGAGTACTTGGAATGCATTCACTCACTTAATCCTCATACCAACCCTCTGAGGCAGGGATCATCCTCACTTTACATATGAGGCCACTGGGTAACAGGCTCAGGGAAGAATCTAGCCTACAGTCACACAGTTGGAGGTGGTGGAGACGAATTGTAAACCAGGAAACGCAATCTCAGAGCAAGTGCCCCTCACTTAGGGCAGCTCTGTACAATCCTTGTGAACAGCACCCCTGGCGTTGTGCAGAACACACAGAATAACCTTCAAGAATGTACATGTGGGCCTACCTTAAAAACTATGCAATTCAATCTTTCATAAATAAATGGATTAATATATAATAAATGAATGAATTTCCTTCATTTAGCCTTATGAGTTTCACCCTCAGCAAACGGACTCCCTAAATCTTGCCTTGTTTTCAAAAAGGCTGAATGCAGAGGTAGCCATGCCAAGACCACACTGACTGAGTTCCAGCAACCTCATTGCTAACTCTGCTTTACTGGTTGGGAACAAATCAGTTGTCAAAATTGCTTGATAGGAAATGAAGTGACTCTGGCCTAGTTCCTTTTGGCTACTCTGGCTTTCTCCAACCAAGAGGGACAGCGGTCAGCCTCCCTGTCAGAAACTCTGACCTGAGATAAAGGAAAAAGCCACCAACACAGCAAGATGCAAAAGAAGCCAGAAGCCCACCCGCCCCAAATCATTCATCTCCTTGGACTGCTTCTGTGTGTGAAACTCCTGTCATTGGCTTCTCTTCCCTGGATTAAAGACCAGTTAAAATATGGATCTGTAAACTCAAAGTAAGAGCACAAAGGTAACTCTTGGTAACACTTTTCACATGAACACAGATTCCTTTATCAATGAGCTAAAAGAAAGTAGGACCAAGAGGAATTTGGGTCCAGATGAGAATGTTCAGGGGAGAAAGGAATCAAAAAAAGGCTCAACTGTGGAGCTATTTGTTGAGAAAAATCTGTCTTTGTCTGGTGCCATTTTGAAGGAAGGGATGGCTTGGGAAGATGGAGCCAGGTGGCATGTGGGCATTGGGTGACCAGCAGAGGAGGATCTGGGAGACCAGGAGCTGTAACAGAAAAGACTGAGAGAGGTTGTGATTCTTTGGGGAGTTCCTCTCCAATTCATATGATACCTGGAGAGGCTGTCAGTCACAGTGTCTGACCCTGCCTCCTGACGAAAGACCACATGTTCTAGGCTAACCAATTAGACTCTTCGCTGAGATTGATACATGGATGGTAAGAGACAGAGGTCTGCCATCAACAGCTTTTTAAAATAAATTTAAATTTAAAATAATTCAACATGAAGTCCAGGCACAGTGGCTCGTGCCTGTAATCCCAGCACTTTGGGAGGCTGAGGCAGACGGATCACTAGAGGTCAGGAGTTTGAGACCAGCCTGGCCAACATGGTGAAACCCTGCCTCTACTAAAAAAAAAAAAAAAAAAAAAAAAAAAAAAATACAAAAATTAGTTGAGCATAGTGGCGGTACCTGTAATCCCAGCTATTCAGGAGGCTGAGGCAGGAGAATTATTTGAACCAAGGAGGCAGAGGTTGCAGTGAGTTGAGATCACGCCACTGCACTCCAGTCTGGGTGACAGAGTGAGACTCCATCTCAAAAAATAAATAAATAAATATTCAACCATGAAAAAGTAGCAATAATCATATAATGATTTTAGTATGCCCTTCACCTAGATTAACACTTGGCTATATTTGCTTTATCAATCACTTTCTCTCTCTCACCTTCTCTGTTCATTTTACTTTATTACATTACGTAATATAGGATTTTTGTTGTCATGATTGAGCTATTTGAGAGCACATTGTAGACATCATGATCCTTTATCCTTAAATACTTTGCATTTACGCCTTAGGAACAAGAATACTCTTTTACATAATCACAATACAACGACCAGATTCAGGAAATTTGACATCAAAACAATTTTCTTATCTAATATACAGTACATTTTAAAGTTCTACTAATGGTCTTAATAATGTCTGTTATAATGAATTTTTCTCCATCTATCTCATCCAGGATCCAGGATGGCATATTGCATTTCGTTTTCATATCTCTTTAGTCTTATTTAATTTGAAGAGCACTTTAGCCTTTCTTTTATGACACTGTCATTTTTTAAAAAAGATACGCCAGTTGTTCTGTAAAATGTTTCTTGGTGTAGGTTTGTTGGTTCTTCCTCATGGTTAGATTCCATTTACACACTTTTGGCAAGAGTACCAGCAGCTTTCTTGACAGTCATGGAGGCAGAGCCAGTCAAAGGAGTGAAGCCATAGAGAGGCAAGACAAGCAGAGAGGAAGAGGAAGAAAACCAACCTGGATGAGTCCCTTGATCCAATAACTTGCTAGTTACATAAGACAATAAATTCCTCTTTTTTGCTTCAATTAATCCGAGTTGGTTTTGTGGCTACCCTGCCTCACTCACACCTTAGCCAATATGTGGAACCATATAGTGTCCTTCAGAAAGCCCCAAATTAGTGGGACCAACTCAGGTCTGACCAGAAGGACATATCTAAGGCAGCCCACATGAAATTGGCCATCTTCCCTAGTAATGAGTCAGAAGCCACACAGCAGTAACTGCTTTCCCTTGATTCTCGCCTTACAACCATGCCTCCACAGAAAGCCCATAACCTGCCGTGGCTTGTCCAAGCCCCAGTGACACAAAGAGGAATCTGGTTTATCAACATTTCCAGGAATACAGACTTTTTCTTCTCTCTGCCTTTGTCCCTTCGCTAGGGCCTCCCTCTCCTCTCTTTTGTGCATTAACTATGGTCACCAGATATCCTATCTCCATTTACCATTTACCTCAAGCTTGTCCAGTCCACAGCCTGCAGGCCGCATGTGGCCCGGGATGGCTTTGAATGTAAACTTTCTGAAAACATTATGAGATCTTTTTGGCAATATATTTTTTTAGTTCACCAGCTATCATTAGTTAGTGTATTTTATGTGTGGCCCAAGACAATTCTTCTTTTTCCAATGTGACTCAGGGCAACCAAAAGACTGGACATCTCTGAACCTGCTGTCTCTTTACTATCTCATCATAATTAGTACAGTTGTGTAGAAGCTTTAGCCTCTGGAAGATGAGAGATTGAGTGGGTGCAGCCGGCTCTCCTCCAGGGGCATTTGGCCAGTCCATTCTCTTGGCTCCCCCACCTGGATCCTTTTCTTGCCTGGGTGTTGTATGTGACCACCAGATCTGACCATTTCATCTATGTTTCCACTTCTGTCAGTTATAATTTGCTGTTTGCCCTTTCCATATCTACACATGGAGAGCACATTAGGTTGCTAGAACTGACAAAATAAAATGCCACAAACTGGGTGTCTTAAACAACAGAAGTTGATTTTCTTACAGTTCTGGAGGTGAGAAGTCTAAGATGAATGTGTTGGCAGGTTTGGTTTTTAATGAGTCTCTTGCCTTGGCTTGTAGATGGCCTCCTTCTTGCTGTGCCTTCACAGGGTCTTTGCTCTGAGAATGCACATGTGTGGGTCCCAATTTTCTTTCCTTATAAGGACATTAGTCAGATTGGAGTAGAGCCCTACCCCAACAGCCTCATTTTAACTTAATTACCATTTTAAAGGCCCGATCTCCAAATACAGTCACATTCAGATATACTGGAAGTTAGGGCTTCAACATACCGATTTTGGGGGAAGGGGCCACAAGGCAGCCCATAACAGAGAGGAATACATCATGTCAGGAATGCATGTGACCTGCATTCAACTTAACCCCACTCAAAATTACTCAAGCAATAAATACATTTAATTATCTCACATAACAACAACAAAAAAGTGTGACAATATTTTGTCCCTGGAATGGTGCATTGACTTAAAGATATTACCAAAGACCTCATTTCTTTTCACCTTCCCATATGCTGCCTTTGATATATTGAGGTTTTGTCCTTGCACTTGTCATAAGATGGCGGCCAGGATTCCGGATATTATCACAACACTTTCCCCTTGGAATTTATTGGCTACAGTTGAGTCATGCAGCCACTCATAGCTGCAAGGGAGGCTGAGTAAGCAAGTGTCAGACATAAAATTGATTGTATGCACGCCGGGTGCTGGGATTACACCTGTAATCCCAGGACTTTGGGAGGCCAAGGTGGGTGAATCACTTGAGGCCAGGAGTTCAAGACCAGCCTGGCCTACGTGGCAAAACCCCATCTCTACAAAAAATACAAAAAAGAGACAGGCATGGTGGTGCACACCTGTAATCCCAGCTACTTAGGAGGCTGAAGCACAAGAATCGGTTGAACCCAGGAGGTGGAAGTTGCAGTGAGCCAAGATTGTGCCACTGAACTCCAGGCTGGGAGACAGAGCAAGACTCTGTCTCAAAAAAAAAAAAAAAAAAAAAAAAAAAAAAAAAAAA
>NW_016811705.1:133198-198839 GCF_001698545.2 Rhinopithecus bieti
AAAAAAAAAAAAAAAAAAAAAAAAAAAAAAAAAAAGCATTGATTGTATGCAGAAAAGAATTAACATAATAGGCCTAAGACAGCTATTCTGAGGAAGGCCTGCTTACAAGGTTGGCCCTTGGTTGGCATCTGGGAACTTGGATTTTTGGAGGGGTCCAACCATTGTCAGAACTGATAAGCATGGTTCACTGTGCTGAAACTGTGCGTGCAAACAATATGGTATGTGCTGAACACCTGCTTGTTTTTTCTGGAGGTCTGGAATGTTAGTATATACTAGGCAAAGAGTGCCTGTGTGACCAGCCCCCATCAGAAACCCTGGGCACTGAGTCTCTAATGAGCTTCACTGAGAGACAACATTTCACATGTACTGTCACAACTCCCTGAAGAAATGAAGCATGGCCTGCATGACTCCAATAGGAGAGAACTCTTAGAAGCTTGTGTCTGATTTCCTGTAGTCCTTGCTCCATGTACCTTTCCCCTTTGCTGATTTTGCTTTGAGTGTATCAGTTTATTGTAATACATCTTAGCCATGAGTGTGACTACATGCTGAATCCTGTGAGTCTTCCTAGCAAATCACTGGCCTGGGGGTGATCTTGGGGACCCCGACACAGATAGCCACAATGGTCTTAGACCAAAAATGATTCATTTTCTGGGGACTGGTCACCTTGGGGTTCTGTCAGTGGAGAGGAAGAGTGGTATGGCTGTGGAAAGTGACACAGTGTCTGCCACACAAATTGGTATTTCACTGAAAGATGTACTTACCAGAAGAATGAGGACACCTAAAGACATCTGTAGGGGTTTTGTCACTTGCAACCAGATTCTCTGACTCATTGTCATAAAGATGCTTATTACAATTGGAATGGAAATCTAAATGGTAAGACATTTTACTGATAATCTCGTTCAAATCTACCTTCCTTGACCTCTTATTCTGTGGAAAAAGAGACCATAATACCATGGAGAGAAAGTACGGGGACAATTCCAAATGCCAGTGGCAGGATGGCCAGCATGAGGCCCCCTGGCAGGCAAGCTTGCCCTCTGAAGAAGAGTGAATGCTCCCATGCTTGTAAATACTGGAGGCTCAGTGGATTGTCTTGAGAGGAGGGAGTCCTGATCAATTTAGTGATTGGTTTTTTATGTTGGTTTGTTTCATTTCAAGACAAAGTCTCACTCTGTTGTCACCTAGGCTGGAGTGCAGTGGTGAAATCTCAGGGCACCGCAACCTCCGCCTACCAGGTTCAAGTGATTCTCCCATCCTCCCACCACAGCCTCCCAAGTTGCTGGGACTACAGGCACACACCACCACACCCAGTTAATTTTTGTATTTTTAGTAGAGACGGGGTTTCACCATGTTGCCCAGGCTGGTCTCAAACTCCTGACCTCAGTGATCTACCTGCCTTTGCCTCCCAAAGTGCTGGGATTACAGGCATGAGCCATGGTACCCAGCTTCAAGTGATTTGTTCTTACATCAGAAAATGAGCAGGAGAGCTGAGCCCCAAATCCATTTCCATGCTGATGTTTTCCCATCCTGAATAATCATCTGCCTGTATGTGGAAAGGGAAAATGCAAATGGCTCCACGCAACTGAACACCCAAGTGTTTGCCATAGTATTGGCAAAACACAGCATGGCCAAATATGTAAAATAGCCCCAGAGAATGCCATTTTGCTCAAAAAGACCTTTGGGGAATATCTGGCCTTTCCCTACCCTGAATCTCTTTGACTACAATTTGTCCATTTTTTATCAATGAATAATCACATTTCTGGGTTCTGGGGCTGAGACAGAGATGGAAGAAAGTGAAAGGCATGGTTCATGCCCTTATAGAGCCTACGTATAGCTAGACCAAAAACAATGAGAAGCAAAACTGTGGCTGCTCGGAACTGAACATGCAGTGGGAACTAAGGAATGATGTAGTCAGGCTGAAGTGACCAGGGAGGTTTCCTGGGGACAGGACTTGAAGATGAGTTGACTTTAGACTAATGCTGGGGAGTGGGAACTGACCTGGGCAGCAAAGCAAGGCAGAGAGGCAGAGATGAACTCTGAATGTTCAGGGCTCACCAGGGAGACTGACTGGGGGCTTCCCAGGGCTCACCAGGGAGAATGAACTCTGAATGTTCAGGGCTTACCAGGGAGACTCAGAGGGAAGCCTGGTCAGAGAATAGGACAAGACCAGGGAGAGAAGATCTTGAGAACAGATGAAGGGCAGAGTGAGGAGTTTGAATTTGATGAGGCCTGCCATCTACTGGCAGCTGACGCAGGCTCTTGGGCAGTAGTGTGGCCTTGGTCCCTCTGAGGTGGGCAGGGGGAGCTAGAGACAAGGAGAATCTCTAGGGGCCCCCACCCGTGAAACAGAAGGCTGAGTTTCAAAGTGGTTGGAGGCGGGAGAGGAGAGTCAGCGAGAACAAAGATGGACAGATTGGGGAAACATAAATGAAGGTAGGAACAGTGGAGCTCCAAGAGTAAATGCAGAGAGTGGACACAGAGGCCAAGAGGCTTGGCTCCAGGACTTTCTTCCTAGGAGACCAGAATTTCCCCTTGTGCAGGCTGAGGACATATACACATGCTCCTCGTTCCCATTAAGCCTCACACTGACACCCCAAGATGGTTAGGAAGTGGCTTGGCAAGGTCCCTCCTAGGCCTTTTGGAAATCTCCATGAAGAAGTGTCTGTTTCTCCTCCCCATTCTTCCTTCTCCTTCCCCACCCCCTGACCCACCCCTTTCTCCTTCCCTCTCTCCTTCTACCCCTCCTCCTACTATTCAAACTTTCTGGCTTCTGCAGGAAAAGCAGCCACAGTTTCTTCCCACTGCCCCCCCAACCCCACCCCAATGCTTGGAGGACAGATCCACCCCTTTGCTGGGTTCTGGAAGATTCTAAAATACTTGGGCCTGCTGCTCCCACCAGCCTGGCTCCAGTTGTGTCCCCAGAAACCTGTCCAAAAAGAAGGGTTCAGAGCACATAGGGAGCTCCTCTTGCTCTCCAAACCCCCAAGCTGCTGCTAATCAGCTTGTGGAGAGAGGGGACGAAGTGACATTTAGGGCAGGAAAGCATCAGCCTGCTAGCATAATCAACCTCTATTGCTAAGCGAGCATGTATGCTCAGGCCTGTGACCAGGTACAGGGCGCACAACCCTCTGTCTGCCCTCCTGTGTCTCCTCAAGGGAGCAGGGCTGTCTCTTCTTACATATGTGTGCGTGTGTGTGCACACACATCCACACACACAGGAACTCACGTGACATTAGGAAAAAGTCATTCTAACTGCCCCCTCCATTGGTCTCAATGGACTCTTGCAGCTGTAAATGGGAATTAGAAAGCCCAGATCAGCATAGAAACCAGCCTTAAACCAGTTGGCTGAGCCATGGTCAAGTAAATTAATAAATCCTGGTACCTGAAAAAAATCTAGATCTCAGGAATAATGGGGCGGGGGGAGGAAACTGGTTCTGCCTGTAGAATGTAACTGATCAGCACAAGCTGAGATTTCTTTTTTTGTTTGTTTGTTTGCTTGTTTTTGACACAGAGTCTTGAACCGTCGCCCGGGCTGGAGTGCGACGGCACAATCTCGGCTCACTGCAACCTCCACCTTCCGGGTTCAAGCGATTCTCCTGCCTCAGCCTCCCAAGTAGCTGGGATTACAGGCGCCCACCACCATGCCCAGCTAATTTTCTGTATTTTTAGTAGAAATGGGGTTTCACTATATTGGCCAGGCTGGTCTCAAACTCCTGGCCTCACGATCTGCCCACCTCAGCCGCCCAAAGTGCTGGGATTACAGGTGTGAGCCACTGCGCCCGGCCCAGGCTGAGATTTCTAAGCCCCATCCTTTGTGCAGCTGGCCTCCCAGAAGAACCATTTCCTACTGCACACGGCGCTCTACACACTGGAAGCACTGCACGAACACTGTGCAAGGGGCTGTAGATTTTCCTGGAGAAAGCTCTAAACCACCAGTGGTTGTGGCTGCAAGAAAGCAGCCTCTCTCACAAGGCCATTTGGTTAGGCCAGGAGGCCCAGAGCAGCCCACACCTACAAAGCAGGTGATGTTTATGTCAAAACTTTCAAGTAGGTGTACACCCTTGAGGTTTCTTTCCAAAGCACAAAGGTTGGATGATGTGACCACTGTCTGGAATTTGTGCCAAAAGTTCTGCTCTCTTTTGAGACTCCCTTCCCCGTACATACAAATATGCAACACACATAAACACAAAGTCACATATGGACGTGTGTACACACATCAACATAGTCATGTGCACACATAATTACACACTTTCTTCTTTTTTATTCAACTGCATGCGCAGTTCACAATAGGGTTCACACTCCTGTGAGAATCTAATGCTGCTGCTGATTGGACAGGAGGCAGAGCTCAGGCAGTAATGCTCACTGGCCCGCTGCTCACCTCCTGCTGTGTGGTCCAGTTTCTAACAGGCCAGGACCAGTACTGGTCCATGGTCCAGGGATTGGGGGCCCTGTCTTAACGTAATCAGTGTTAGCAGTTTGCAGCATATCCTTCTGTATCTTTCTCTGTACTGATGCAAACATATATAAACATTCATCAAAAAATGTTAGATCTAAAAATAGGATTATTACTATATTTGTTTTTCAGCAATTTGCATCTTTAACACTATATCTGGGGCACTCCTTCAGCTCGGTACATATGGGTCTAACTCTCCCTAATAGCCAAGCACATAAGCACATCTACTTATGCTAACACAGACGCATTGTATACATGTGCACACACTCTACCTCATCCCACACCACATCATCCCCAAGGCTATTGATACTGGCAATGCCCCCACCCCTAGCCCTAACCTGCAAAACTTGAGGTTACTGCCATGTGGTTACCCCTCGTACCCCCCTTTCCAGACCACACTGGCTTGACTCCCACAGGAGGGTTAAGATAGTGCACTTGGCCCAGGCTGTGCTTCTTAGTGGGCTGCTCTTGTCATATCCCCACCCCCCACTCAGACCCTCAGGGGTAAAAACTATCACCTGGGAACATGGACCAAGCTCGAGGCCAGGCAGACATGCTTGGAGGCTGTTGTGGTAAGGAAGGAAAGGCAGGAAATTGGTCATCCCAGTAAGAAGCAAGGGGTGTCCTAGAACAGCAGCAGACCCCCAAGCTGAGGCATCAGCAACCTGCATGCCAGCCCCACCCTGACATTAACTCACTGTGTGACCTCAGGCAAGCCTTTCCCTCTCTGAACCTCCTTTCCTTTTCCATAAGATGAGTGTGTTTGCAGTGATGTTCCTAAGGCCCTTCCAGCACAAACACAGGGTTTGGTCAGTGAGTCCTGCTTCTCCCTCAGTGCTGGGAGCTCCCTCTCACACTGATGCTCCCATAGGACCCTGCCCCCTGCACCCTCAGGGCGAGGGGAACTGGAGGGGAACTCAAGGGGAGCTGGTGAGGCACAGCAGAAGCCGAGCCTGACCAGAGAGGCAGACAGGAGGCTGCCCTGGAGGCCAGATCCAGATGCAGGTTTCCTAGGCCTGGCAAAGCCTCCCCTCCTTCTAAGGCAGGAAGTGCTTTAGCTGTCCTTTGGAACCATGCTGCTCAGTGACTACACCTGGGAACACCAATCACTTTTTCTTCGTAATTAAAAAAAAAAAAGTACTATTTCAGCAGGCCCTGGGCACTTCCTGTCTTGCTAAGTGAGTACTTGTCTGATCTTTCCTGTTGAACTGGGTCCCTTAGTGCAGCATCTACTATTTACTCACTGCTGTATCCCCAGGATCTAGGTCATACCTGAGATACACTAAATGTCCAGTAAATATTTCAATGCCTCTCTCATTGATTCTGATTACAAATGTGATACCCTCATGTTGTTTTAAAAAATCCCCAAATAGGTATAAACGATTAAACTTAATAAGTGTAAAGTTTTCCAAAATGGTATTCTACAGGCCTCCCCATAAGTAATCGTCATAACAGTTTGGTGATATGCTCCTGCACTAGTCAGCGTATCCCAGTCTTGCACTGTTGACATTTTGAACCAGATAATTCTCTGTTGTCGGATGACTGGCAGTATATCTGGCCTCTGCCTACCAAATGCCAGTAGCACTCCCCGAGTTGTGAAAGCCAAAAATACTTTAAGACATTGATAAATGTCCCCCAGCAGACAAAATTATATCCTGCCACTCCCTCCTACTCCCCTGTGCCCACGCCTGTTGAGGAGCACTCTATATACATCCACAGAGTGAAAGTGAAGTTGAAAACAAGTAAACAAGGGCAAGAAAGAGGAGATAGTGATACATAGATATAGATATCAACAACTGTTTATAATTAGTTAAATGTAAATTAATATTCCTGTTCTCTGATTTCCAGTCTTGTGTGAGCCTTGTTCAATTATTCAATCTTTATTTCATTCCCCAAATATTTATTAAATACCTATGATGTGCTAGGAACTATGCTCATAGATATATTTTCAATAAACTTATTATAACTAAATATCTACTTCGGCCTCCGAAAATGAAGGTATGGAGTGGCAACAAATCCCCAGGTTCTAACTGGTTGCACCTCAATCTCTTACAAGTCCATCACCCTTAATTCTGACCAGCTCCCGCACTCTTCCACCTGCCATATTGTCTGCCGTGGTAGGCCAGGGAAACAGAAAACGGAAGAAAAGAGAAAAGAAAAATGTGTTGCCTACTGCCCCTGCCTTTATTGGGATGGATAGCTGGAGTAAACATCATCCAGAAAGACTGGGACTCTGCGTCCTCTCAAACCCAGCACACCCGCCCAATACCAGCCCCCAGCGAGAAATCCCTAAGCACTCTGTGAGTATTCATTGCCTAAACATATTTAATTTCTAGTCTTGCCCAACTGATCTCAGCCTTAACTGTTTAACTGGGCTGGTCTCTGAGCAGACTCTGTGGCTGCCCTGAAATCAGGTTACTGGCACAGCCTGTAGATATTGACTGATTCAAAGATTACAATTGAGCAAACAGGAGCATGTTAATTTTTAATTTCACTTTGTTGATAAATCGGGCTTCCTCTTTGTCCTATAACCGATAATTACCTTGTCAGAAGAAACATGCAATACTTACCCTGCAATGAAAGTCCACTTGTCTGGCCTTCCTGGCCCTCGCTGGGTTTTTCAAAGGAGCTCCCATACTGGTTTGGCCTCAGTCCCTCAGAATTGAGGGACTTCTGAGTTGTGCAACCCTGGGTCAATGTGAGACCCAAGCTGAACAGCATGGGACTCTAAAGAATTAAAGGGAGACCTAAGGAAGATCTTTGAGGTTTGGGCTTTGGGGATAGGAATGGGGTTTTTCTTCTAACAAAGGAGAGACTGTGATAGAGAAAGTGTTTCTTTCATGGCTTCCAGTTCACAATAAGTCACCCTCATTCTGGACCCAAGGTTGTTCTCAAAGGTGACTTTACCACAGTACAACATGAGGACAGAAAACAGCAGCCGTGTATCCACCTCATCACACAAGAGCTCTACTGTTTGCTAAGTCTCTTAGTTCACACAACCGTGGTGCCATCCTGGGAAATAATTACCAGTACTCCCATTGTATGGGGAAGGAGAAAGGATAATTGACCTGCCCAGATTTGCTGTTTATATCTCTAAAGGATCCAATTACTTAACATAGAGATGTGTCACATTTTTTTTCTCTTCTTTTTTTTTTTTTTTTTTTCCTGTTGCTTTTAGGGGCCAAAGTGGTTTCAGTTTGAAACCATGATGAATTTAACATAAATCAAGAAAAGCAACAGAAGCAATGTTTCCCATCTGGAATGGAGTATAGTCTTCTATTTTATGCTATTTGTCTACCCTGTCACTAACCGCAGAGAAAACATTCTAAAAACTGCCCTTTTTAGCCTCAAGCCATTTCCCTAGGGCTGTTTGACTTAAAAAAAAAAAAAAAGCCGGAGAAATAAAAAATGCAGTCAGAGCCTGAGTGGCATTTAAGTCAAAGACCTACTGAGCAGGGATTCATTTAGTGGGTTATTTTAAATAATT
This sequence comes from Rhinopithecus bieti, assembly GCF_001698545.2. NCBI lineage: Eukaryota > Metazoa > Chordata > Mammalia > Primates > Cercopithecidae > Rhinopithecus > Rhinopithecus bieti. The sequence continues at coordinate 141,136 of NW_016811705.1, forward strand.
CAATCCAGAAAATAACTGGTTGAATATATATACATATATATACATATATATATATATCACCAACTCCATTCACAGATGTTGGCAAGTGACTAAGAAAAGGAAGGGAAACTTTGTTCAATGCTCGGAGATGAATGTACCAAGTTATGCAAGCCCTGCAGCATTTGAGAACTGGAAGGGGACTAAGAAATCAGTTAGTCTAGTAAGTAAGGGCTTGCAATCTTTTTCTGGGGAAGTACTTCTGAGTTCCCTTACATTTTATGATCATCAGAGACATGATACTTCATACAGCTAGAGAGGAGAAGGTGGGATTTTATTGAGCATGTAATGCTATCGTCCGCCTACTTTGAGGATTCCCAGGTCTTCCCATTGCCTGTGGGAGTATTTCTGTGGGACATCAGTACCGTGGATTCCTCCCTACAAAGGTTTCCAGGGTCACACCTGTTTAGGAAATGCTGCGTGTTATATCCAACTTTGGATATTTGCAAAGTACACCTGTATACTAAATGCTGTGGACTGAGTGAGAAACCCTGGAATTTTAAAAGCCTCATTATTTTTGCTTAAGCCAAGCCTCCAATCTTATTTTATGATCATATCATGTAGGATATAGCTACAAGTGACGGAAACCCTGACTCAAAACTGGGATAAACAATAAGGACTGTTTGGCACGCTTCACAAACCAGATATTCAGAGACGTAGGACAAGCTTGGGAAATTTGTGTCCACATTTTTCTACTCTAGCACCCTCAGTGTCAGCTTCATCTTCAGGCCAGTAGTGGGATGACCGTTACAGGCATCACACTCAGGCCTGACAGAGGAAAAAGAACGATCATTTCTTCACGTGGCCTCTCTTAGGAGAGAAGTTTCCCACAAGCTTCCTGTTATACACTCAAGTCTCATTGGCCAGAATCTGGTCACACATCCACTCCTGAACCAATCACTGAGCAAAAAAAAAAAAAAAAAAAAAAATGAAATTTTTCCTTTGACGAATCCCTCTCAAGCTGGAGGTGGGCCAGCTTCCCTAACCATAAAGCTGCACGGAGGAGGAACAGATTCCTGAACAAAACTAGAGCTCCGTTAGGAAGGCAAAGAGGAGAATGGTAAGCAGCCAGCATTCTTCACTGCAACTGTAGACACCTTTTTGCATCTAACACCTTGTGGTAGTTAATTTTATGTGCCAACCTGACTGGGCCACAGGGTGCCCAGACATTTGGTCAAATGTTATTCTGGGTGTGTCTGTGAGAGTATTTCAGGATGAGGTTGATATTTGAAGTGTTGATGTTTGAAGTGGCAGGCTGAGTGAAACAGACTGCCCTTCCTAATGTGGGTGGGCCTCATCCAATCAATTAAAGGCCTGAATAGGTCAAAAAGGTTGAGTAAAAGGGATTCCTCCCACTTGACTGCTGGAGCTGAGATATTGATCTTTTCTAACCTTCAGTCTTGTACCGAAACATCAGCTCTTCTTGGGTTTCAAGCCTGCTGGCTTTTGGACTGGAACTTATACCATCAGCTCTCATGGTTCTCAGGCCTTTGGACTCAGACTGCAACTGGACATTGGCTCTCCTGCGTCTCTAACTTGCAGACTGCAGATCTTGGACTTTTTCAACCTTTAATTCTTTAAGATGAGTAGACAAGTTAGTACAGAAAAACATAACTTACTGATTCTGTTTCTGTTCTCTGGAGAACAGAGTCAGTAGTCTGTTTCTCTGACTAATACACAACTATATTAAGGTTTCTCAGAACTTAAGTTCCTCCAAACACTTTGGAAAATGCTGGAAAGCTTTCTTAGGTAGAGTCCAAATTTTCTAATATAGCATTCAAAGCCCATTATGCTTTGGTTCTGTACTCTTTTCTAGTCTCATGTACTGTTCTAGCAAACAAAATGTTATTTCAGACTCTTGCGCTTTTACATGTACTAGTCTCTCTGCTAGTTGCCCCTTTCCCATCTATCAAATGTAGAAACATGGGAAAGTTATTTAAGCTCTGTGCCTCAGTTTCCTTTCCAGAAAATAGAGATCATAGAAATAACTACCTCACTGGTTATTATGAGGATTAAATACCTACATGAACTTTGAACAGTTCCTGACACATGGTAAGTGCTGAATACACATTAGGGATCATTCTGCAATCCCACTGCACTTTGTGCATCCCTCAATGAAAACACACTCCATGCAGTAATAAATGATTTTCTTGTACATACATCTCTCCAACTAAATCACAAAGTCTTCAAAGACAGCAATATCATATTGTTCCTCTTTGATTCTCCCAAATTTAGCACAATATGTGGTTCTTGGTTATGATCAACAAGTGCTTGGTGAATGAATGGCTGAATGATCTTCATACCTAAAGAAACTGAAATTCCAACAAGGTGAAATAAGTTGCACATCACATAGACAAGAAAGGCCAGAACTTGGAATCCGGGTATCCCAGTTTCTGAAACCAGGAGCTCCATTTAGCACCTGGAGATTGCTTCCCACTAGGTGACATCATTCTTGTAATTCAATTCAACAAGTCTTTCTTGAGCACTTACTATGCATCAGACACTCCACTGGGGACTGATAATGATGAAAACTCAATCCATGCCCTCGAGGCATTAGGTAGCCATCCCCTGGACCCAATCCTTCAGCTGGCCTCCCTGCCTCCAGACCCCTACCCCTGCCACTCATTCTTCAAGGCACCATCAGAATTACTGCTTGGACTTACATGCTTCAAAAGCCATAGCCTCTGGGAATAATGCCCACATTTCTGGTCTGCCACCACCACAACCCATCCATAATCTAACTTCATTGTATTAGTCCATTCTCATACTGGTATAAGGACATACCTGAGACCAGGTAATTTATAAAGGCAGGGGTTTAACTGACTCACAGTTCTGCAGGGCTGGGTGGGGGGTGGGCTTCAGGAAACTTACAATCATGATGGAAAAGGAAACAAACATGTCCTTCTCCAGATGACGGCAACAAGGAGAAGTGCAGAGCGAAGTGGCAGAAAACCCCTTATAAAACCATCAGCTCTCATGAGAACTCACTCACTATCATGAGAACAGTATGGAGGTAACTGCCCCCATGATGCAACTACCTCCCAACAGGTCCCTCCCACGACATGTGGGGATTATGGGAACTACAATTCAAGATGAGATTTGAGTGGGGACATAGCCAAACCATATCATTCCTTCCCTGGCCTTTCCCAAATCTAATGTCCTCACATTTCAAAACACAATTATGCCTTCCCAACAGTCCCACAAATTCTTAAGTCATTCCAACATTAACTCAAAAGTCTAAGTCCAAACACTCATCTGAAACAAGGCAAATCCCTTCTGCCTATGAGTCTGCAAAATCAAAAGCAAGTTAGTTACTTCCTAGATACAATGGGGGTACAGGCATTGGGTAAATACACCCATTCCAAATGGGAGAAATTGGCCAAAATGAAGGGGCTACAAGCCCCATGTAAATCCAAAATCCAATGGGGCCGTCAAATCCTAAAGCTCCAAAATGATCTCCTTTGACTCCCTGTCTCACAACCAGATCACATGAGATGCAAGAGGTGGGTTCCCATGGCCTTGGACAGCTCCACTCCTGTGGCTTTGCAGGGTATGGCCCCACCTCCCAGCTGCTTTCGTGGCTGGCATTGAGTGTCTGCAGCTTTTCCAGGCACACGATGCAAGCTGTTAGTGGATATACCATTCTGGGGTCTGGAGGACAGTGGTCCTCTTCTTACAGCTTCAATAGGCAGTGCCCCAGTGGGGACTCTGTGTGGGGGCTCCAATTCCATATTTCCCTTCTGCACTGCCCTAGCAGAGGTTCTCCATTAGGGCTGCAGCCCTGGAGCACACCTCTGCCTGGACATCCAGATGTTTCCATACACCCTCTGAAATCTAGGCAGAGGTTCCCAAACCTCAATACTTGACTTCTGTGCACCCACAGGCCCAACACAATGTGGAAGATGCCAAGGCTTAGGGTTCACACCCTCTGGAGCAATGGCCTCAGCTGTATGTTGGCCCCTTTTAGCCACACTGGGACAGGGCACCAAGTCCCAAGACTGCACAAAGCAGCAAGGCCCTGGGCCCAGCCCAAGAAACCATTTTTTCCTCTAGGCCTGTGATGCGAGGTGCTGCTGTGAGGATCTCTGACATGATCTAGAGACATTTTCTCCATTGTCTTGGTGATTAACATTTGGCTCCTCATTATTTATGTAAAATTTCTATAGCCAGGTTGAATTTCTCCCAGAAAATGGGTTTTTTCTTTTCTACTGCATCATTGGGCTGCAAATTTTCCACTTTTATGCTCTATCACCTCTTGAATTCTTTGCTCCTTAGAAATTTCTTCTGCCAGAACCCTAAGTCATCTCTCTCAAGTTCCCAAAGATCTTTAGGACAAGGGCAAAATTCCACCAGTCTCTTTGCATAGCAAGAGTGACTTTTACTCCAGTACCCAACAAATTTCTCATCTCCATCTAAGACCACCTCAGCCTGGAGTTTAGTGTCCATATCACTATTAGCATTTTGATCAAAGCCATTCAACAAATCTCTAAGAAGTTCCAAACTTTAGCACATCTTCTTGTCTTCTGAGTCCCTTCAAGTCTCTAGGGAGTTCCAAACTTTCCCATATTTTCCTGTCTTCTTCTGAACCCTCCAAACTGTTCCAGCCTCTGCCTGTTACACAGTTCCAAAGTCACTTTCACATTTTCAGGTATCTTTACAGTAGCATCCCACTACCTGGTACCAATTTACTGTATTAGTCTGTTCTCACACTTCTATAAAGACATACCCAAGACTGGGTAATTTTTAAAGAAAAGAAGTTTAATTGACTCACAGCTTTACCAGGCTGTGGAGGGGGTGGGCCTCAGGAAACTTACAGTCATGGCAGAAAAGGAAACAAACACGTCCTTCTTCACATGGCAGCGGCAAGGAGAAGTGCACAGCAAAAAGAGGGAAACCCCTTATAAAGCCATCAGATCTCATGAAAACTCACTATCACAAGAACAGCATGGAGGTAACTGCCCCCATGATTCAATTACCTCCCACTGGGTCTCTCCTATGACACACTGGGATTATGGGAACTACAGTTCAAGATGAGATTTGGTTGGGGACACAGCCAAACCATATCATTCATTGACCCACACAAGCTCATATCTGACCACTGCCAACTTGACCCTTTTCACTGTGGGTCCCCCACAAACCACACAGCAGACTCATTTCCATCTTCACCCCTCTGCTCATTTGGTGTCTCCTGTGTGACAAAGTTCCTTTGTTTCTCAACCTGTAATTGGTGTGACCTACTTCACTAGCTTGGGATACAAACATAGTCACACTTTGTTTTTCAGTTCACGCTTTGGAGGTCTGTATGTTCCTATTAGAACTATGTTTCCCTCTTTCTGTTCTCTCAAAATTATATAAGAATTCCAGGGACTTCTTTTTGTCAAATGAAATAACAACTTAAAAATCTAATCTGGTCATTACTGTCATTGCTTCTTGTTGCCTCATGCTGTTGAAGCTCTGCCTTTGCTAGCTTAGGATATTTGTCTGCCCTATGGTTATGTCCTTTGCCCAGATCCCGACTCAGTTTGCAGGTTTCAGCTCCTCTAATCACACCTATATACTGTGTCATGTGCCCAGAGCTTGATGCTGGTGGCTCCCGCAACCATCATTAGGGTTTGTGTTAAGCCCACGTCACAAAGCCAGACACCCTTTTCCCCCACAGTAACTCCCACTCTGAACATCTGCCAATCATTCTGAGGTCCTGGCTACCCCAGAATACACTCCTGACATTCCTCTCACTTCCAAACTCCATAAAAGGAGCCTGTGCTCCTGTACTTTCCTACCCAGAAAAATCCTGAGCCTCTTATGCAAGTCAACCCAACTTCTGCACGCTGCAAACCAAGGGGAGAAGCAGTTGCTATTAAGCCACAAAAGAAAATAAGTCCCATTTACATCTTTCTCCCAGACCAATAGGTGTCTGCTTATATTTGCTTAACTAAGAGACACCATTTGAGCAACTTTTCATAAACCAAGGTGACCCACTGTGTCCATCTTCTCAAAGGAATGCTGGCAGCTTCTACTCTAAGTTGTGGTTTTTGTAGGTTGTTTCCTACCCAGTAATTTATTGCACAGCGATCTCAGGTTCAAAGTCTAGAGAAAGTACACAATAATATCTCTTCTAAAATTCCTATAGCGTTTATATGTATAGTCCACATCTCGATTTGTTCATTCATTGAACAAATACTTATTGAGCACCAATTATGTACCAGGTCCAGGCAATGGGTATGCAAAGCTTAAAAGGCCACAGCCTCTGTCTCCAGAGCCTGCCAAGCTAGAGGATTCTATATTGGTCTATGTTGGTCAGTGTGACAGTCGCCAGTGTGCTGGGCCTGCAGCTAGAACACTAGAAGGCCAGGTGGCACAGGGCACTGCAGTACCCCACTTGCCCTCTTACAGTTAATCTGGTGGATGATAAATAAGGTTGAAGCTTTAATCAAATTGCAGCACAAGCTCTGCCTTCATTACTGTTACCTCTTTCTGCTCCCTAGCCAGTTACCACCTCTTCCATTTGAAAGGACTATGAAAAAGGGTCTCCTGCCTTCCCAAAGAAGTACTTGCAAGTTGGCCGGACATTGTGGCTCACGCCTGTAATCCCAGCACCTTGGAAGGCCAAGGCAGGAGGATAACATGAGCCCAGGAGTTCGAGACAAACCTGGGCAACACAGTGAGACACTGTCTCTACTAAAAAAAAAAAAAAAAAAAAAATAGCCAGGCATGGTGGCACATCCCTGTAGTCTCAGCTACTCATGAGGCTCAGGCAGCAGGATTGCTTGAGCCCAGGTGTTGGAGGCTGCAGTGAGCTATATTTTTGCCCCTGTGCTCCAGGCTGGGGAACAGAAAAATACCTTATCTCAAAAAAGACAGAAGTACTTGCAAGTGATAAAGCTGAAAGCATCTTAGCTGAGACTGCTATATGACCTGGGAAGTAGTCAGGTTCAATTAACACTGTGTTTCTTTCCTGTTTTTGCTGAGACTAACAATAATCTTAACATACAATTGCTTTATAAACATAAATTCCTCTTTGAGTGAAGAAGTAAAAGAAAAAAGTATGTCTGGGAGTAAGTGGTACCTGCCTGTAGAAAAGATAACTATTTTAAATTGAGTGAGAAGGGGAGATACTGAACATCAGTAAAATACTCCTCTGGCTTAAGGTGGCCTTGGTGGAGGAAATATTACAGATTTCCAAGTGAGTGAGTATAGAATCCAGGAGAAGGAACAAATAGCACTCAGTGACTGCAGAAGACCTAGACTTGAGTTCCAGTCACAGAAGACTCAGTTTCACCAAAAGCTGGGGCTGAGCAAACTCGCTGGCCGGACTGGGAAATGAGTATAATGCATACAGCTGGGCCAAGCTAGATTTTGGAGCATGCCTGCAAATTGCCTTCCTGCACATCACATATACCCTGAAATTCCTCACAGGGTTGTAAAATTTAGCTCTGGGTCATATGCTTTAGATGATTCACTGCAAAACAAGTTTAAAGGGGGATGGAGGAACAAGGAACCATGTCTTAGTTCTTAGGTCACAGACTAAAGAAGGAAAGGCCTACATTCCTTTAGTGACTGGAAGTGGGACTGACCAATGGTGAAAGAGGTAGCCTCCCATTTGAGGGTGTCCTAGGTAATGTTATCATCAAAGAACTGACCCAAAGCTAACATCAGAATCCTACATCTAGCAGAGGGAACACAAGGTCTCTTATAAGGAACCACTTGGGAGGGGAAGGTAAATTATACTGCCCAACTTGGTGGGCTCCCAGCCAGCAGGGGAGGGCTGCAGCCTGGCTCTCCTCTTAGAGGGAGGTCCCTCCAATTCCCTCCTGGGCCTGAGTTGGCTGGCATCTGTGGGCTGAAAGTGAGACCTCTGAAGCAATGCACGGTTCTGAAATCTTAGCTTGCTGTCAAGGTGGTCCCTGCAAAGGACACCTGGAGCAAGGACTGGCTAAGGGTGTGTTGATGCCAAGCTTCCACGGAACCCAGACAATGAGGGGAGAGGACACCTTTGTCCACGGACATCATCTGGGAAGTCAGGATGGTTCAGTTTTTCAAGCCATTCATGGAATTAAAAGAGAAATGTCTTGGGAGTGATTGGTGGGTGGTTCTAAAGATGAGAGATCACAGCATTAGGCGAAGGAGAAGGGTTAAGAAGGAATCATTATTGATTGTCTACAATGCAGTGGCTATTTTATATACACATTATCTCTCTTAATCCTGACAAAATTCTATAAAGGGAAATGTGACCTTTCTGCATTTGACAAACGAGGAAGCAGATTCAGAGAGAGAAAGTGAGCTGCCCATGCATGCTAGCCAGTGACAGGGTTGGGATGCAAAGCCTTCTCTTGCTTTCAGCATGGCCCATGTTTTTCCCAATTAGATTGAAAATCTAATCAACAACAACAACAACAAAAAAGATATTAAATACCTGCTATGACCACAGTATAGAGCTGGGCCCTGTGAGCACACTCAAATAGGTTCCTGCCTCACAGGCTAAAGGGAGAAGCAACATCTATAATTATAGTGGCTGTAAACTACTAGCAGTTAAAATAAACAATATTAACAACTCTTCAACCTCTCATACCCTTCTCCTTTTGGTCACTAGTTTGACTAGCCTAGCCTTCTTTTTGTTTGTTTGTTTGTTTGTTTTGAGACAGGGTCTTGCTATGTTGCCCAAGCTGGTCTCAAACTCCTGGGCTCAAGTGATCCTCCTGCCTCAGCCTCTTCAGTAGCTGAGATTACAGGCGTGAGCCACTGCACCCAGCTATTCTGACCTTCCTGCAGCTCCACACGTCTAGCTCATTCCTGCCTCGGATTCTCTGCATCAGCCCCTCCCTTGGCCTACTATGACCTTCCCAGCTTCATGTCACCATCTCAGAGTCCTTCCCTAGCCTCCCTTACCCGCTATAGGTACACCACTCAACCTCTCTTCTTTCCTGGCTTTATTTTCTTCCTAACACTTAAGAGCAAGTTTTGATGTCTAATTGTCTGTCGGGATCCAAGGCCTGGCTTCAACATTTTCTAGCTGTGTGATCTGGGACAAATTACTAACTCCCTGAGCTTCCGCTTCCTATTTGTAAGCAGGTAATAATTGTATGTAGCTCAAGGGATTTTTGTGAGGACAAAAATAGAATAATTCATGAAAATACTTATAGCAGTGACTGGCACATAGAAAATGTTTAATACATGCTATTATTGTTATGATTTATTTGTTTGCTGTGTTTCCTCCTTACTAAAATGTAAGTCCCATGAAGGCAGAGACTTTGTTCATCATGAGATCCTGAGGACCTGGCACATAGTAGGCCCACAATAAAGATTTGTTGAATGAATAGCTAACTTTCTGTGTCCCAGGAATGGCTTATTTCATTTAGGCCTCACAGTAACCCCATGAGGCAAAACCATTGTCATGATTTTACAGATGAGATTGAGAGAGGCGACATACATGTCCTAAGACCAAACAGCCAAAAAATGGAGATCCAGGCTGCGAACCAAGTAACTCCAAAGACAGCGCCATTACCTGCTATGCTATACCACACAACTCACATTGTCATACTTTGGAAGCGTCCAGTGAGCACAGGAGAGAACCAAATACTATGACCCTGGATCCGAGAGTGCTGCCCTGCTGTGGTCACTCGGAGCTCTCTTTACAGCTCAACCATTTCTTGGTATTGGTGCCCAGCCTGCGTAACACCCTTCAGTGATGGACAACCTGGAATGGTGCCATTCCCACATATCAACACCTCCTGCAGCCAAGCTTTTCTTGAATTATCCCCATCCCACCTTCAGAGAGGAGAGTCTCTGCAGAGTCTCACTGTATCGAGTGCCATAGATGCCATTCCAAGGGTTACTATGGAAAGCCAGACTCTGCCCATGGGATAATCGGAGATGAAGGTGACAGACATCAGTTTAGACCCTAGTCACAACGAACAGATGCAGGACTCACTGTAGCTTGTTCACCATCAGATCCCCCAAGCCTGGCACAGTACTAGGAACTTGTAGAGGCTCGGCAGATGCTTGCTGAATGAGTAAAAGAATCGCTGACTCAGGACATTAAGGTTTGTTTCTGTCTCTATCACTAGTTAATATGTGACTGAGGCAAGTCATTTCTCCTCTTTGAACTTCAATTGCCCAATTATAAAACTGAAAAGTTGTACCATATAAGTTGTTCTATGATACTGGAGATTCGTCAAGAAATATTCTTCACTAAAAAATGAAAATTCTAACTTCCTAGGAATCCATTCATCTTTGTTATTTGGGTATAAATTTGAGTTCTGCATAAATTTAATTTAAGAAAAGTGGGGGAGATCTCATTAAAATGGTTGTGAACTCCTGAACCAAATGATCTATAGTATTCCACCAAGCTCTGATTTTTTTCCAACTTAATTTCCTGGGTTATTCATAGCCTGTTCCAAAGGGATAATGCAGTTGAACTGAAAAAAAGTGAATTTAATTTCCACTTGGCTCCACCTCCAGGAAAAATTGTGAATGAAACTAAGATAGGTTCCCATATCCTCTGTACATCTCTCATTCTGACACCACCCAGCCTAAACATGCCATTGTGTTGCTGGGCCAGTAAACAGCAAGAGTATAATCCTCACACACACCTCCACAACAAATCTGTTTTTTCATCATATCCTCCCCATATTATTCAAGGTTCTTAGATAAGCGGAACCAGTAAAATATATATAGATGTATTTAATATTTTAGAGATTTGTTTTAGGAATTGGCTCACGTGATTATGGAGGCCGTGAAGTCCCACCATCTGCCATCAGCAAGCTGGAGAACCAGGAAAGCCAATATTGTAATTCAGTTTGAATCCAAAGACCTGAGAATTGAGGGGATGGCGTCAGGGAAAGTGTAAGTCCTAGTCTCAGTCTGAAAGCAGAGACCCAGGAGCTCTAATATCCAAGGGCAGGAGACATGTACATCTCAGCAGAAGAAGGGAAAGCAAATTTGCCCTTCTCCCACCTTTTTGTTCTATTCAGGCCCTCAGTGGATTGGATGATGCCCACTTGTCACCAACACAGGGTTGTGACTGCAAGTTGTTTAGGTTCTTGGTGTTTTGAACAAAGAATTGGACAAAATGACCAGCAAAGCAAAGAATGAATGAAGCAATAAAAGAATGAAAGCAGGGATTTACTGAAAAACGAAAGTACACTCCACAGTGTGGGAACGGACCCGAGCAGCAGCAGCCCAAGGACCCGGATAGAGAATCTTCTTTGGTTCAAATACCCCCTAGAGGTTTCCCATTAGCCACTTCATGCTCATCTCATGTAACTGAAGTGGTAGCCCACAATCAGTCTGATTGGTTTTGGACAGCAACCATTTAGAGGCTGGAGTGAAGTTACAAAGTTGCAAACAAAGACCTGATGCCCACTTAGTATGATTTGTTGTGGACAGCCAGTCTCCCATCTGCCACACAGAAAAAGTCAAAGGAAGTGGGCTCTCCTCCTCTTGTTATTTAGGTGTGGAAAGTTAGGGTTTTCCTTTCAATTTAGTTCTAGGAACTCAGTGTGAAACAGCCTCCAGATTCTATTCTCCTGCCCCACACCCACATTAGTTGAGAGCCATTTACTTTGCTCAATTTACCAGCTCAAATGCTATTCTTTTCTGGAAGAGAATAGCATATGACACATCTAGAAATAATATCTTACTCGCTATCTAGGCATCCCTTAGCCCAGTGAAGCTGACACATAAAATTGAACCATCATATCCCCTCAGAACCTATTAATGTCAACTAATCTGTTAGACTAAGAGTCATGGTAATGTCTTACAGGGCTGGTAGGAATCAGTCATCTGCTAAGTCCCCTGGTAACCAAGGCCCAGAGCAGGAGGTGATTTGCCCATAGCCACTCCACAATTTGGCAACAGAGCCAGAATCTAAATCCAGGTTTCCCTGTTCCCAGGCTCCTTCCAGGAGACCAGCAGTTCTCACCTCTTGCGATGCATGAAGATTGCCTGGGGGGCTTTGTAAAGCATTGTATCTGGGCTTCACATCCCCACAGAGGATTCAATCTGTCTACAGTGGCATCCAGACATCACTAATTTTTTAAAAGATTTTTATCAAAGTATGCTATGAAAGTATGGTCTGTGTCCCCATAAAATTAATATGTTGAAACGTAATCACTAATGTGACAGTATTGAGAGGTGGGGCCTTTAGAAGGTGATTAAATCATGAGGGCAGAGACCTAATGAATGGGCTTAATCACTGTTATGGTTTGGATGTTTGTCCCCCAAAATCTAATGTTGAAACTTGATCCCCAGTGTTGGAGGTGGGGCCTAATGGGAGGTGTTTAGGTCGTGGGGTTCTCACTCTATTAGGTGAGAGAGCTGATGGTTAAAAAGAGCCTGGCCCCTCCCCCTCTCTCTTGCTTCCTCTCTCACCATGTGATCTCTGCACATACTGGCTCCCCTTCGCCTTCCCCCAGGAGTGGAAGCAACTTGAGGCCTCACCAGATGCAGATGCTGGTGCCATGGTTTCTTGTACAGCCTGTAGAACTGTGAGCCAAATAAACTTCTTTTCTTTACAAATTACCCAGCCTTAGGCAACAGTAAATGGACTAAGACAGTAACCCTATAAAAGAGGCCTAAGGGAGCTGTTTGCCCCTTTGTCCCTGTGAAGACACAGAAAAGGCATTTATGAGGAACAGGCCCTCACCAATACTGAATCTGTCCGCACCCTGATCTTAGACTTCTCAGCCCCCAGAACTGTAAGAAATAAATTTCTATTGTTTAAAAACTACCCTGTCTAAAGTAGTTTGTTAGAGCAGCCCAGACTAAGATAAAGCATAACATATATACAGAAAAGTGAATTATAAATGTACACATTAATGAATTTTCATACTCATGAACCCAGATCAAGAAACAAGATCTCCAGAACCTAAAACTCACACCAAAGATAATCATTACCCTGATTTCCAATATATAGATTACTTTTGTCTATTTTTGTACCTTATATAAATAGAATATACAAAATGTCCTATTTTACATCTGATTTCTTTTGCCAAAAATTATGTCTGTGAGATTCATCCACATTGTTTGGTGTGGTCATAGTTTTTTCACTTTTACTGCAGTGTAATACACCACATTCCATTGTGTGAATACACATTGTGTGAATACATTCCATTGTGTGAATACACCACAATTTGTATATCTGCTCTACTGTTGATGGATATTTGGGTAGTTTCCAGCTTGGGACTATTACAAATGGTATATATTCCAATAGATATATTTTCATGAACATCTTATATGCATTTCTTTTGAATAAATACTTGAGAATGGAATTTCAGGTGACTGCATATGTCTACATTCTTCTTTAGCAGATATTGTGAAACAGTTACCTAAAGTGACTGTACAAATTATACCCCCTATACTAGAATTGTGTGAGACTTCCAGTTATTCCACATCTTCACCAACATTTGCTATCATCAATTTTATTGTTAAGCCATTCTGGTGACTGTGTGAAGATATTATCTTGTTTTCAGTTCCCCTGATGATTCTAATGAATAACAAAGGATCAGAACCTCAGTTTTATCCCTACACTCATGATCACTTGGGGCTTATGAAGATAATGCTCTTCCTTTTTTATCTAACTCAGTGCTCATGATATTCTACAGGCCAACCCAAAGTGTTAGGCCACGAAAATACTTTTAAAATCTTTTTTTATGCAAAATTAGTTGGTGGATAACATTTTACTTAAAGTTGTCCAATGAATTTTCTTATATTTTGGCATGCATGGCTGCTTTCCACTAGTGAATGCTAAAAGTCAACAGAGTAAGCAAGTAACAAATGAAACAATAGCATCTTCCAATCCCTCGCATGGAATTCAAGAATATGTCTTTTGCTTCTGTAAAATTTTTTTTGGAAACCAGAAACATTTCCTGCTAAGTATACAAGTTCCTCTGTGCCTCAGAGTCCTAATGTCCTTCATCCTGCTCTCTATGTGCCATGTGATCATCCCCCGACTACAATCAATTATAGTTGTAAACACCTGACCCAAGCTGGGCCAATCTGATTCTCTTTCTATCTCTCTCAGAAATTTAGAATTAAGACTTAGGGGCTGATTCAATTATTTGGAGCCATACAAATGTGTGAAAATGGAACTAGTATTGGCAATGAGTTAGCTGAAAGCCAGATAAAAAGCAAGTATGACATTAGCACGAACAGAGCTAGGGTTGTATAGCTATAAGATAGTTTGAGAGAAAAATTAAATATGGGTTGCACAAAATAATTTCAATCTCAAAAATCCAAATTATTTTAGTTCTCTGGTACCAGTGAGGACTAAATGAGATGGATGCCTGCCACCTCTTGTCATTAAATGAGAAAGACATGGAGTCTGAAATAGACGACCAGACTCAGAAAAAAGAAGCCTCTTAGCATGTGAAAGAGAATAATCCCCAAAAGGTCCTCTTGGATAAAGATGATAAAAAGAAATTAATGGCTCAGACTCCACTGATACTAATTTATCATGCATTAAATATTGATTTTGTCATTATATGTTACACCATCTTTGTGGTCTGTTTTAATACATGTAAGATTATAAGCTTTCATCAGTTCATCTGTAATCATTGTCCATTTAATATATATATTTTTCCTATACAGTTTTAAATTCTCCAATCACATAGCTCTTTGGTACAAGACTTCCAGACTTAGAGATGAGTCATATAGCACTTTGGGAAACCAAACCTCACTTGAGGTCAGGAGTTCGAGACCAGCCAAAAACCCTGTCTTTACTAAAATACAAAAATTGGCTGGCCGTGGTGGTGCAGGCCTGTAGCCCCAGCTACTCAGGAGGCTGAGGGAGGAGAATTGCTTTAACCCAGGAGGCAGAGGTTGCAGTGACCTGAGATCATGCCACTGCACTCCAGCCCATGTGACAGAGCAAGACTGTCTGAGAAGGAAAGGGAAGGAAAGGGAAGGGAAGGAAAGGTTATGACAAAATCCACAATGTCCCATTTAACAGCTCATTGGTTTATTTTTGATAAATGTCTGTATCAGTTAGGATAGGCTAGGTTTTGCTGTGGTAGCAAAACTCCAAAATATTACTTAAACAAATGAAAATGTATTTCTTGTCCACACTGTATGTTTGATGTGGGTTGGCAGAAGGGTTGTACCCCTCATAGCAACCCTGGGACTCCAGCAAACAGAGACTCCACCTCCTGGTGGACTTTCACGAATACTGCACCCTAGGGAAGGGGATGAAGATGATCATACACTGACTTTGAAAGCTTCCACTTAGATTTCTTTGTCTAAAACATGTTAGACCATGCCTTATCAAAGGATACAGAGAGCCAAAATATGTGCAACTGGTCTTAGCAACTAACATAGTATGTGTAATTTACAATGTTCTACTGTGTGCTTATCATACAGTTAGCTTTCATACTTGGTAAGTTGCTTCTCATTTGTGTGATGGAATTAGTCACTCAAGAATTCTTTCCTCAGCTACACTGGCACCTGAGTTCATTTGAAAACTGCTGGCCTAACCCATAGTGGGAATTCCAGTTAGATGAGAACTTACTGGGGTCTGGCTGAGGCCCACACATATCACACCACACAGGCAACTCCCTCTACCAGACCTGAGGCCAGTCCTCTTTCCACACCATAGTGTCATTGGAATATTGGAAATCTGGGCACTAGCTTGAGTTTTGGAGGGGCTGAAACTGCAAAAATGAAGCAAAACAAGTAGTCTGCTCTAAGGGGAAAGAATCTAACATGGTGTTTAGGGCCTTGTTTAACCTAGAATACCTTAGTATCACCACACCCTGTCAGGGAGAACGCATGGTGTTATGTCATGAATGAGTTGTGAGTCTTTAAAAAGCCATCATTCTTTTCTGAGCTATAAAATAAACAGGTCAGAAAAGAACAGCAATTTTTATTTTTTTATTTTATTTTGTTTGAGACAGTGTTTTAATCTGTCACCCAGGCTAGCATGCAGAGGCATGATCCTAGCTCACTGTAACCTCTGCTTCCCAGGCTCAAGTGAGTCTCCCACTCAGCCTCCTGAGTAGCTGGGACTACAGGCGCGCACCACCATGCTTGGCTATTTTTTTTTTAATTGTTGGTAGAGATGTGGTCTTACTATATTGCCCAGGCTGGTCTCAAACTCCCAGGACCAAGTAATCCTCCTGCCTCAGCCTCTGAAAGTGCTGGGATTACAGGCATGAGCCACTGTACTGGGCCAGAAGAGCAATTTTTAAGTGCAAGAATCTTTACAGAAATAAATCACATTTAGAGTCCCAATGTATAAGACAGATACAAAGGGATGCCAGAATGGGAGACCAGCCCCACATCCTCATAGACCTCACACTAAATGGCAGTCCCTAAAACACCTTCACATAGACTCTGTAGAGGTCCAGGGAACTTGGTTTTAAAATGTCAGGATTATGCAACCTCTAAGATCTTTTCCTGTGATTCTGTTGTTCTAGCTTTAATGCCAGCATTTCCTGGTTCCAAATCCAAAGAAACAGTCAGTATGCACAATGCCTGGGCCCAGTCCCATCACTCCTCCATGGCACCAAACACCCCTCCCTGGCCTACTGCCCAAGTGTTGAAAATCTTTACCATTTGCAGTCCCAAAGATTCATGCTCAGGACTGTCAACAGTACCGACATCCTTTGCCTCTGTTTGAGAAAGAGCAAGCTGTGTCTGTGCCTTGGAAATCTCACAGGTCAATGCCCTTCTTCTGTGCCCTGGCTCCATTCCTCTTCTCTCCTCATCAAGGGCTGTTTTTCGTCATCCGAGTGTCATAAGGATGGTGAGTTGCAGTGGAAGGAGGCTCTCATCCTGTCCAAGAACCCCTTGGTAATTCTCCAGGTAATTAATGAGGACTCTGGGGGACACTGGGAACGCCTTTGGAATGTTAAACAAAGTGGTTTTTATTCTGGCTGCCTTGCTGCGGCTTCTTCCACGTAATGAAGGGGCCAATTGTGCTGTTGGTGGGTGTATTCGAACCGCCCTCTGCCACCATGGCCCTAGGCTTTCCTTTGGCTTGTTGAGTTGGTCTCATGTCAGGGTGTTTATGGCAGAAGAGGGACAAGACCTTTATTTTAAGACTCATAACAACCAAGAACACCCTTTCAATCATCAGCATTTAAAATGCTGTATTATTTGCCAATAAGCCCTGTTTTTATCTAGGTCACTTGCTTTGTCTTTAACCTGAGCCATTCTCTAGCTTCTTGCTACTCTAAGAGTGGTTTGGACCATAGGAATCACCTGGGAACTTGCTAGAAAGGCAGAACCTCAGGCCCCTCTCCAGACAGACTGGATCAGAATCTACATTTTAATAAGATCCCCAGGTCACTGCTCTAGTCTAGACAACTACTGAAGTTTGAGTGACTTGGTCAATGGCCAGAGCCCACGTGTCTTGGAGAGGCACATTGTTTGTCAGAGAGCACTGGTCTAGGAGTCAGGAGACCTGGCTTTCCATTCTGAGTCGGCCACTAACTCTCTGAGTGGCCTTGGCTAAATCACTTATCCACTCTGGAATCGTGGATGAGCTGGACTCCTGGCTCCTCAAGTGCTTGCTCTCACAACAGAATACAGAAAGGTATGCTTTCTTCTGCATGCTGATGACATGATTTGATTGCCAAACACTTAACAGACAATTGTCCCTGAGATCTAATTTCTCTCAGGAGCTTCAGAGCAGCTACCATAGCTTTTTGTTTTGTTAACTGTCTCCTGGCATTTAATTGTTTTATCACATTCAGTGTCTCTCTATGGCAACTCACTTTGTTATGTTCCCTGGGGGGATCTGTTTGCACTTTAGTTTTTTCAGTTCCCAAAAGATGAGTCATCATATCTGCCTTGCTTATCACACAGGGCCATGCTGAGAAGCCACTGAGACAGCACCTTAAAAAGTATGAGGTGCTGTCACATATAGTGCAAACTGACAGTCTTTCTGGGAAGGCCATTTACGGACATGAGTTTTTTTAACCTTTAAAATATGTACACCCTTTCCAGAAAAATCATCTGATAAGCCCTGGGGAAAAAAATCATGGATGAGTGCAAAGGCTATTAATTGCCACAGCATTATTAGTAATGGTGGAAAAAGTTTACACAACCCCAATGTCCAATAACAGGAAACCAGGTAAATAAACTAGTAAATAATGATGTCCCATAACATAGAATTCTATGAGCCATTAAAAATGATGTTGAAGGCCAGGCGCGGTGGCTCACACCTGCAATCCCAGCACTTTGGGAGGCCGAGGCAGGTGAGTCACGAGGTCAGGAGACCGAGACCATCCTGGCTAACATGGTGAAACCCCATCTCTACTAAAAATACAAAAAATTAGCTAGGCTTGGTAGCGGGCGCCTGTAGTCCCAGCTACTCAGGAGGCTGAGGCAGGAGAATGGTGTGCACCCGGGAGGCAGAGCTTGCAGTGAGCTGAGATCGGGCCACTGCACTACAGCCGGGGCAACAGAGCGAGACTCCGTCTCAAAAAATAAATAAATAAATATGATGTTGAAGACAAGTACTGAAAGATGTGGAAAGCCATTGGTGATTTCTCACCAATTAATGAAAATATGCTGAAGACTGTATTATGGATTGTGATCACATTCCAGTTTGAGAATAAAGTGTATAAATATGTACAGGAAAGGGGTTGAAAACATCCGCATTGTTTGTTAATACTGATGATACACTGTTGATTATAGTTAGTTTTATTTTCCTCATTTTGTTTATCTATATTTTTCATAATGAGAGTGCAATACAATTTTCAAAAGGAAAACATGTTTTGAAGAAGGAAGGTATAGCATTCCTTAAAAATTAGAAGCACTCCAGCTAGGCCAACGTGGTGAAACCCTGTCTCTACTAAAAATACAAAAATTAGCCAGTCATGGTGGCAGGTGCCTGTAGTCCCAGCTACTCAGGTGGCTGGAGAATCTTTTTTTTTTTTTTTTTTTTGAAACAGAGTCTCGTTCAGTCTCCAGGTTAGAGTGCAGTAGCATGATCTCAGCTCACTGCAACCTCCAACTCCCTGGTTCAAGCGATTCTCCTACCTCAGCTTCCCAAGTAGCTGGGATTACACACCCAGTTAATTTTTGTGTTCTTAGTAGAGACGGGTTTTCACCATGTTGGCCAGGATGGTCTTGATCTCCTGACCTCTTGATCTGCCCACCTCGGCCTCCCAAAGTGTTGGGATTACAGGCATGAGCCACCACGCCCAGCCAGGAGAATCTTTTGAACCCAGGAGGCAGAGGTTGCTGTGAGCCAAGATCATGCCACTGCACTCCAGCCTGGGCAACAGAGTGAGACTCTCTCAGAAAAAAAAAAAAAAAAAAAAAAAAAATTAGAAGCACTGTTTTAAGCATCACTTTACTCATCAGTGAAGAAAGCCCCCTCTGGCTGGGGAAGAGGGGAGCCAAAAGACAGAATTTCACATTGGCCATACTGCTGTCCTCACACCCACCATGTGAGCAGACTTTAAATGGTACCCCACAGCATCTGCAGGTGGTCAAGGAAGCAATGTCTTCATTCAGGAACTCAGAGGAGAGGGGGATCTAGGGAGGAAATCATAAATTTTTCCTAGAAGACAGAAACTGAAATTCATAGTCCTGTAAAGAGAACAGTGCATAGGTATGTTGCATGCCTTCTGCAAGGACCTCAAATCCCAAACGCAGTTACAGAACCAGGCAGCGGGGATGCAGACATTTCTACTGTCTGGCCTAAACCAGTAAGACCAGTTTACATGCCAGATGTTCCTTCCAAAACCCAAAGGAAGGTGATTTGTCTTCAAGAGGGAAAAGGAATCTGAGTCTATGGCTTTATTTCCTCCTAGTTCATTGAAAAGAAGGTTTGTCTTCCTTGTTTAAAATACCTCCATCTGGAACAGAAGAGTGCTAACAGTAATGGGAAGCCTGCTTTGTCTCTTGCATTACAAATCATAGCAGTAGCGGTAGTAGTAGTATCAGTAGTAGTAGTAGTGGTGATGGAACAGTGGAAGTAGTAATAGGGGTAGTAGTGGTGGTGGTGGTAGCAATGGTGTTTGTAGTGGTAGCAGAGGTAGTGGTAGTAGTAGAAGCAATATTGTATGCCTGACATTTTGCCTGTATGATTTTATTTAAATCTTCATAACAACCCTGTCAGGTAGGTAGTATTACAAAGAGGGACACTAAAGCTCAGAGAAAGTAATTGGCTCAGAGTGACATAGTTAGTAAGAACTGGAAATTGGATTCCAACCAGGAATTCTGAAATACCTTCTTTCTACTGTAACATACCAGAAAATTAAGATGCTACCAGCCCCACTTATGTTTATCAAAAGCCTGATGATTATGGGTTAATTCAGCCCTTGTTTTGCATCCATACATGGCATGAAGTTGGTTCTAGAATTGTCTACAAGAGTCCAATTACATTCGACAAACTCAGGATGCTTTTTACATATTTTTTTAACTCAATCTCTTCTTATATCAATAGTGAGACTCTTAAAATATTTTCTCTTCACTTCACTAAAGATCCACTTCACTTTCCAGGAGATATGATTCTTCCGCCTGGATAATGTACCGGCCAACATTCCCTGCATTGGCTATCATCAAGTGGGAGACTTACCCTGGTCTTCCTCTGCTAGAACACTGTTTGCTTTTGAGCAGAATTTGATATAAGATCAGTTCACTGTAACCCTATACAAGCATGTTTAGTTAGAAAAGGATGAAGAGAAATTTTTTTCTTAGCTTTTATAGAAAATAAAATTTGTTGTTTTATGTTTCCCAGTGATGAAACTGACTAAGTGAGTTAAAGGATATTATATAGCAGACATTTCTGCCATGGCCTAGGTATTGTCAACCTGTCTGCAGGCCCAGGGAAGCACCCCTTCTGCTGAATCAAAAAAGAAAATTGTCTGGGGATCAGGAGAAAGGATTCTCCAAAAAGCCAATGTTCTTTTTTTTTTTTTTTTTTTTTTTTTGTGAGACAGAGTTTCACTCTTGTTGCCCAAGCTGGAGTGCAATGGTGTGATCTCAGCTCACTGCAACCTCCACCTTCCAGGTTCAAGCGATTCTCCTGCCTCAGCCTCCTGAGTAGCTGGGATTACAGGTGTGTGCTACCATGCTGAGCTAATGTTTTGTATTTTTAGTAGAAACAGGGTTTCACCATGTTAGCCAGGCTGGTCTCGAACTCCTGACCTCAGGTGATCTGCCCACCTCGGCCTCCCAAAGTGCTGTTTGAAGGTTTTTACAATAAAAATGCATTAATGTAATACTTGTGTAGTTAAAATTTTAGCTAAGCTGGCAAATAGCTGTATGCTAATTAAGAAATGAAGTGTTAGGGAAGGAAGGGGCACATATGACCAAATCTAAGTCATCAACAATGGATTTGCTTTGGAGTGAATCAGATTGGCTGCTTCTGTGGATTCGCAGGGGGAGACGGGGTACTCCCAGAGCCCTTTCCCCTCCAATACCACCAACCCAAGGCTCCCTCCTTTTCCTACGGTCCATGAGGCAGGTAGAAGATGTGCCCTACCGACCCAAAGACTTCTCTCAAGACATGCCCAAGAGTCCTGCCATCTCTTCCACAGCTGCCTACATGCTTGTCAGGGTGTGACACATGGTATCCCATCTGGAGACCACAGGTAGGACAGCTAGCCAGGACACAAAGAATCTATTCTTGGTCTGGGCTTGAGCCTGATTCAGGAATAGACTCTGAGAGCAAAGTCCTCAGGATCTCTCCCCTCGTGACCGAGAAGGATCATGCGGCTGGTGTGCTCCCTGGCACCGTCCTTGTAACTGTGGGGAAGATATATTTAGCATCTGGCCTGTGAGAGAGCTGTCATTACAATCTCACTATGTGGCTGCCTCAGTAACTCCAGGGCACTGATCACAACCTAATCCTGTCTATTTTTACATGCTGAGGTTTATAGAGTGATGATAAGAGTTATCTGTCTGATGCAAGACAGAATCAGATAGGTCTGCCCTGGTGATGGATGGCCTTGAACTTCTGATATGTGATAAGTCACACCACTGCCCACTCCCATCCCAGATGGCTGCAGTGTTGCTGGAGGTTCACCTAGCTTGTGGGAACAGGGCTGTTCTACGTGAATGCCAGATACCTTGTAGGGTAAGCCCATGAAATGGGGTTTTTTCATAGCCCCTAAAGGAAAGAAGCCAGGGTTCAGATGAACTCTTGCCCCAAGAGGCACCATTTCTTGAACAACCACAGTAAACCTCATGAATCAATCTCAGTACTCTTTTTCACTGAGTCCTCAGAATTATCCATGAGAGACCATCCCTGGAAGCCTCTACCAATCAATGCTAGTTGCTCCTTATGATGAAAATGATGAGCTAACTTTGGGCTGGAGGGACTGAGAAAGTCATTAGTCAAGACTTGATTGGGGCAAAGGGTGAGATGGTGCCAAGTTTAGAAGGTGGTGAGAAGGTAAGAGGGCTTGGGTGCCTCACAATGGCAGGAAGGAATCAATGAGGGATAAATGCTATGATTTAGACACTAACAAGATTTGGTGAGACATCAAGTACAAGACAGAGTTAGAAGGACAGCTTCTCTTATCATGTGACCCTGGATAAATCCCTTCACTACTCTGTTCCTCAAATGTCCTACCTGTAAAATGAGAGACCATTTCTAGTGTTGACACCTTACAATTCATGTTATTTACTATAGCATGGAATTCAGTGACTGCTGACTGCAGCATCCCATAGTTTTCTTTTCAGGGTCATGCGGAAGAGACTACTAGTAGCTTCCCAATATACTTTCCTCCTTCATTGGTAAAAGAACTCCAGCTTTTAGCTTCACAACTATAACTCAGTAAAAGACTAAATTTCCCAGCTTTCCAACAATATAACTGTTTTATCGGATGAGATATAAGAGGAAGCCTCAAGCCAGGCATGGTGGCTCACGCCTGTAATCCCAGCACTCTGGGAGGCCAAGGAGGGCGGATCACCTGAGGTCAGGAGTTCAAGACCAGCCTGGCTACATGGCAAAATCCCGTCTCTACTAAAAATACAAAAATTAGCTAGGTGTGGTGGGGGCACCTGTAATCCCAGATACTCGGGACTCTGAGGCAGGAGAATCACTTGAACCTGGGAGATGGAGGTTGCAGTGAGGTGAGATCATGCCATTGCACTCCAGCCTGGGCAACAGAGCAAGACTCCATCTCAAAAAAAAGAAGAAGAAGAAGAAGGAGAAGAAGGAGAAGAAGGAGAAGGAGAAGGAGAAGGAGGAGAACCCTAATACAGAACTTTGGGGAACTCTCCTTAAAAAGGAAGAGGCTGATGTGATGGATAATATGATTTCTGTCTTTGAGTGCTTAGCCTCTAGTTTGAGAGAGAGAAATAAAACAACACTAGAACAATTAACAAATATATAACAAAGACAGGAGTGCCTTTGTCTTTCATCAGTTGCTCCACATGTTTCATTCAATCTGCTGGGAGAAAAAAAAGCTATTGGAAAGCTTTAATGTATTCATTCAGTAAACATTGAGTACTCATTATATTCCAGATTCTGCTGAACTAATCAAATACAACATTTGACCTCAAGATTTACTCTCAACCCAAAAAACACACAGTGTTGGCCTAACATTTAAAAATCATATTTAGGCTGGATGCAGTGGCTCACACCTGTAATCCCAGCACTTTGGGCGGCTAAGGCAAGAGGATCACTTGAGTCCAGAAGTTTGAGACTAGCCTGGAGAATATTGAGACCTCATCTCTATAAAAAAATTAAGAATTAGACAAGTGTGGTGGCACGAACCTGTAGTCCCAGCTACTTGGTAGGCTGAAAGAGGAGGATTGCTTGAGCACAGGAGGCAGAGGTTGCAGTGAGCCAAGATCGTGCCACTGCACTCCGTCCTGGGTGACAGAGCCAGACTCTATCTCAAAAATAAATAAGTAAAACTCATATTTAACATTAAAATACAGATTTTCAGCTTCTGTTGAATAATGGAAGAGTTGATAACATAGAACTTGTATTCCCTCTTGACAACAATTGGCAGCAGCTGAATAACAATACCTCCTTTCAGGAGGGTTGCTACCACTCCTCATTTTTCTCTCTTTCTTTTTTTATCTTTTTTGAGATGGAATCTCGCTCTTGTTGCCCAGGCTGAAGTGCAGTGGTGCGATCTCTGCTCACTACAGCCTCCCTCTCCCAGATTCAATCATTTCTCCTGCCTCAGCCTCCCAAGTAGCTGGGACTACAGGCATGTGCCACCACGACCAGCTAATTTTTGTATTTTTAGTAGAGATGGGCTTTCACCATGTTGGCCAGGCTGGTCTCAAACTCCTGACCTCAAGTGATCCACCCACCTCAGCCTCCCAGAGTTCTGGGATTACAGGAGGGAGCCACCATGCCTAGCCACTCCTCATTTTTCTTATACCAAACTGTTACATTCATTCTATCATTTCTTCCCTGGCTCTGCAAGGCATTGGGGAATGTGAGCCCTGCCCCAGAACCTGGAATGCAAAGGGAGTCATTTGTTCCCCTCATCATCAGAAACAAACATTTATTGAGCACTTACATATCAAAAGACTAACTTGAAAAGTAGGAGGCTCCACTTGGAGACCCTGTGTTGGCATTTGGGGATGAGGGAGAAGGAAAAGAGGGGAGAAGAGATGAGGAGGAGCAGTTCAGAAAACAATAAAATCTTATTGCAGCCTTTAAACAAAGGAGGGGTAACATTCTTCCCACCTTTTCTATTTGGCTGTCTGGGACATAGATGTGATGGTGGATCTCTGGCAGCCATCTTGGACATGAGGGTGAGGGCTACACCCTGAAAATAATGGACCAGAGATGTGTAAGGAGTCCGAGTCCTTAATGTCTTTATGGAACTGCCACAACTAATGTTATGTGACAGAATAAAGCCTTGAGGGTAAAAATCATTGTTTTGTGTTTCCTGCCTCATGGGCTATCTCAAAAATAAATGAGTAAATAAATAAGTAAAAATCATATTTAACATTAAAATATAGAAGCCAACCCTAATTCTACTGATTACAAAGTTTATGTCCAAATCCAAGGCCAGACTGTGGGATCTTCCTGGGAGCCTCAAATATTCTACAGGAGCAATCGAGACGCAACCCAGTGGATAATCCCAAACACTTCTTTACTTCCCCTGTTGCTTCCTGGTGGTCTCAGAGACCACTCCAGCCACTCCAAAAGGCCATCTAAACACTGATTTGGGAATCTGATCCTACCTGGCGGTGTGTGTATCAATAAGAATGCATTGGGTGACTGATAATAGAAAGTTCAAGTCAACTATTTTAAACAATAAGGACATTTCGCTGTCTAATTTGATAAGAAGTCCAGAGGTAGAACAGTTCCAGAACTTGTTAATTCAGTGGCTCAGTGACACCACCACGGACTCAGGTTCTTTTCATCATGCAACTTGACCAACCACAGTGTACCATGGTTGGTACACAGTGTGCCAGCATTTGTCCTCAGTGTGACTCTTTTGGTTGCAAGTACACCAAGCACCCTGTCCTCATCCAGCAAATTCTAAAACCACAGAGACTAA
Organism: Rhinopithecus bieti; assembly: GCF_001698545.2. Taxonomy (NCBI): domain Eukaryota; kingdom Metazoa; phylum Chordata; class Mammalia; order Primates; family Cercopithecidae; genus Rhinopithecus; species Rhinopithecus bieti. The sequence goes on from NW_016811705.1 coordinate 166,605, forward strand.
GATTGTGTAGCCCTTACTGTCATTGCTCTTTAAGATGGAGGAAAACTTTCCCCAAAACCCCCTACTTCATGTTTTGTTGGTTAGAATTCAATCACATGCTCATCCCAAACCAGTCACTGGTAAAGAGGATAAAATGATTGTGATTGGCTCAAACTAACCAAGATTTATTCTCTAGGGACAGAGAGGGGTAAGGTCTTCCATTAAACCATGAATGCCCAATATCAATCAAAATTGGGGTTCTGCTGAGAAGGAATAAGGAGCAAGATATGGCTATTGAATATGCAATGAACAGTTCCACCAAGCCATGTGGCCTTGGGTCATTTGTTTTCCCTCTCTATGCCTCAATTTCCCAATCTATAAAATGGGAAGAAGAGACTAGAAAATCTCTAGGACCTTCTAAATTACCTTCCCAATTGATTATGAGTGCCCAGTTCTAGTGGCACAAGATGCTCCCTCACTGACTGACATTTAGTGATCACAGCAGCATCAATAATAGCCCAAAACCTGGACGTTTTAGGTGGTAAGGTTATGGTGTCCTTGGTGGCTGTAGCCTCCTCCTCCAGGGAGCCCTTCATAATATAAAGCCCCTCCTCGGCTTCTCTCGGGCCATTGGCCTTTCCAAGGGGATGCTGATGCCCATAACTGACCAGACTTCATCCATCCACCCAGTTATTCATTCATTTATTTGCCACTGACAATCTCATATATTCTAAGCTCTGTACTGAGCCTCCACTCTGCTCTACCATTACCAAGGGATAAAGGGCGAAAGGATTTGGGGTAAGGAGCAGGGAATGCATGGAAGAAGAGCTATAAGATCCAGGTCCCAGTTTTACCTCTGCCAGACAGTTAAATTCTAGTTCAAGACTCACTTCTCCCAGGAAGCTTCCCAGGTTCCAGCAGTCCCATGCTCAACCTAGAATGCGCATGTCCCTGGTGGTCTGCCAGGAGAATGGGAAGCCACAGGACAAACATGGTACATCTTTCTGAAGCATCAAGATAATACGAAGACTGGGGGAGAGCATGATTTAAGTAATGAAACTTGTCAATGGCTTCAAACATTAATTTAGATTGAATTAACCATAGATATATTAGAAAGCAAAGATGGCACATTTTTTTTTTTTAAATAAGTAAGAGTCTAAGAAGCAGCAAGCTTCAAGCTGTGGCCCACAGATCACCTAGAGAATGACATTCATCTCCTCTGGTCACTATGGGGACCATCAAAGGAGATTCTGATAAGTCATTCACTTAAACCCCTGGCTCTGCCACTTACCAGCTTGACAGCTCGGTATTCTAAGTATTTGACCTCCATATGCCTGTTTTTCCTTCTGTTAAAGGAAATCATATTGCTAAATGGGGTTATTAACCACAACTTCATTGAATGAGTATAGGGGGCAGAAGTGATACTGTCTTGAAATGTTTAGCATGGAACCTCAATAAATAGTCATTTTATTAAGTACTAAGTGCTACTAGTTAAAAAAAAAAAAAAACACTAATATGTTTTAAGCACCTACTATGCGCCAAGCACTGTGTTAGGCATTAGGGAAATGAAGGTACAGATGAGAGTATTTTGCAATTAAGTGCCTACTTTTTGCCAGGCACTGAGCCAGTGTTTTTGTATATTTTTTTATTTAATCGAATACAAATAATGCAATCTCTGCCTTTCAGGTGCAAGGTGGTGTGAGCACAGAACACTTATTGCTTGGAAATTCACTTCATTGGATCGTCATGGCTATGACAATCATGTATGCTGCCCCAGGTGTCTTCTCGTAAAACTCATTCTCTTTTGTCTGTGACAATATAGCCTGTGAATTCTTACTAGACATGTGTTATCTATAGCTGGTTAACAAAACAAAGGGGCTAGAGGCAACACGAGACTGACAGTCACCAAAACTCTACCACCTCTAATTTATTTAGCCCTCACATCCAGCCTCCTGAGAGGCAGTACAGGAAATATTTTTACACCTGAGCTCTGGAGTCAGATCACATGCCACAGCTGGAATTCTGTCTGTGCCCGTTATCGGCTAAGTAACCTTGGGTAAGCCACTTGACCTCTCCAAATTTCATTTTTTTAATTGGAAAATAGGAGTAAAAATAGTTCCTTTCTCATAGGATTGAATGATTGTTTCTTATCTGTTAAGCTGGACAAAAATAGTTCCAACCTCATACAAGTGACTGAGGTAACACACCTAAGCCTTTAGCCCATTGGCTGGGACATAAAAAGTGTAAATTAAGTGAAGCAGTGACTGTTATAATAATTATTATTATTAGTTCCTTACTGCCCCACACAATGTTTTACCGGAGCTAGCATGCTGGTTCATTTTGCTACTTGGCATGAGTCATCTCCTGTCATCTCCCATAAGATAAATATGAGAAAACCAGTGGGAGTCAGTGAAACAGAGAAGCAAATAAGTCCTCAGCCAGAATCATCCATCTTTAGGGATGAATACAGAACTACCCCTTACTGGGCAGGTACCATGCTAAACCTTTTATGCATCTCTTCGTAGTTAATCCTCAAATTACTCTATGAGGAAGCCTCCCAGCCCACTGCTCCCTATGACTCATCATGGACCCCTTATTCTTCTGCCAGAATCTAGAGGGGAAACATCTCCCCTGACACCAATAGTCATGACCCAGTTATGGGTTTCCCTGGCTAGCTGACATCCAAAAGGATGACATCATATTATACAATCAATCCTTACCCACAAGTGGGTTCATGTTAATTTCTTTTCAGGGTGTTTTATGTATATCTCTGTGTTTTCTGTTTTCAGCCCTAATGAGCAAACTGTCCATTGGCTTATTAGGGTGCCTGTCAGATACATTTTTAACGCTGTAACTCTTCAGAGACACAAAGTCGTCCTCCTTCATGAATAGAAAAGCAGACCATTACATGTTGGTTCCAGAGGCCCTTCAGAATTGAGGAAGAATATCCTGGAGAAAGAGCTCATGGCAGAGGGCTCTGCCCAAGCGAATTGACACTAGGCTTATTAAGCTTTCTGGGTCTCAGCTCCCTTGTCTGCAAAATGAAGACATTGAACTCCATGATCTTCAGGTTGCTTCACTTATCCATAAATGAAGAAACATTGTGTTCCAGCTACATGCATGCCAGGCACTAGGATACCAGTGACCATGATAGAAAACGTTCTGCTCTCATGGTGCTTGCTTTGTAGTCACAAAAACAATAAGCAAAGAAATAACTTCAGACAGTATGGAGTAGCATGAAAAAAAAATGATGATGAGATAGTGCCTTGGGTGGAGCAGGAGGAGTCACTTTCAATGGGATGGTTAGACAGGCCCTTAAGGAAGCAACAATGAGCCTGAGAATTCTAAGGGAAGAGGGCAGAGGAAATAGTTATAAAAGTTGTTGAGTTTTCATTAGGGAAACAATCTGGGTCTATGACAAAGGAGCCACTGAGCTGACCCAGATGGGAAAATGCTGTTTTCCCATATGCTGTGATAACATAGACCTTCCAGGCCCTGGCAAGGTCTCCTCCTCTACAAACCTGACTCCTCCTCTACAAACATTCATGAGTGCCGAATGCATGCAAGGCTCAGTGCCTCCAAGTCTAATCACAGCCCAGAGCCAAGTGTCTGGAGGCAAAGAGAGGAATGCGCTCTGACCTTTCAGAGTGGCAATGACAATGATAAATGAAGGGGTATTTGGATGCTTGCCCTTGACTATAAGAGGAAACAGGCAGACTGTGAACTGGGGCTCAGGTTCTGAAGCTTAAGTTTCACCCATTATGCAGTTTCTAGGGTCACTTGTTCCCACAGAGTAGGGCAGGAATTTGGACTTAAGGACTGCCCTGGTGGACTTACAGACCACTCAGCTGTCAGCATAGATCTCTGAGCTGAAAGCACATGGGCAACCTCAAAGCTTGCAACATCTTCTGCTGGGGAGTGTGGGGGAGAGGGAAGGAGGGAGAAATGAGAAGGTGAGAGGGACAGGCGACAGAGTAAGGAGTGGCCAGATGGGCATGGGGGTGACTGAGGTAATATAAAAGGCTGTGCTGAAAGTCAGAACACTTGGGGCACAGTCCCAGCAGTACCCAGAGGAGTCAGGTAACCTCTGCAGCCATTATAATAGAACCAGGGGAGCACCTGCTAGGCCAGCCATGGAGCAGGCTCCTTGCTCACAGTGTCTCATTTCACCCTCAACACAACCCTGGGGAAAGTACTATTATTATCCCCAATAGACAGAGGGGGCTGCAAGAGAGTTCATGCCTTGCCCAAGGTCACACAATGGCAGAGATGGAATTCTAACTTGGTTCAGGCCAATTTCAAGTTGCGAACTCATTGGTTAAATGGGAATGGTAATCACAGGTACTCTGCCTGTCTCGTGCGTTTGTTGGGAGATGAAATGAGATGAGAAGGTGCTTTGCCAACATTAATGAGCTGTTCCAGGGTCTGCTGGTGCCAGCATGGTTCCTAGCATGGTTCCATGCTTCTGTCTGCATAGGTTCCTGTCCCCCCACCAACTACACACCTATTTCCCATTCTCCCACTATCTCCTGAATTCTGGCCTATGCTGCCACCCTGGGGTAGTGGCACATCCCCCCATGGCTGCCCTTCCCCAGAGCAGCAGCAGCAGCCCTATCCCCAGCCAAGTCTTGGCACTAGGCCAGCAGGATGGGGAGGGCGTGTGGAAAATCTGAGGAGATGTTTTTCTTCCTTGGGAAGGACGCCAAACTGCAGTTCGCTGCAGTTCTGTAAATTATGCACCCAGAGAAGATTTAGTTTAGGAAGAAAAGGGGAAAATAATCCCTTACTATTTGCTTAGTGAACTGGGTTGGCCAAGCCAGAGCCAAACCCCACATATTTGGGCTGACTTGCTGTGTTTACAAAACAGGCCCATGTTCCAGGAGATGACTGGGGAGGCAGCAAAACAGTCAGGAAGGAGGGCTCTGCAGGCCTCTCTCCGGCCTACTTTCTACCCCTCCTCTCCAGCCCACATCTGTGGCTTAGTGTCTTGGGCCTGGAAGGCTGGGGGGTGGGTCAAGAGAAAGGTGGGCCACCAGGACCTCTTTTGCATGGTGGCTTTCTCACTCCCTACCCCTTCAACTGCATGAAGCCCACTGTCAGAACTGACCAGAGGACACCACCTCCAGGGAGGCTCCCTAAGCCCTGAGGCTGGGTCAGGGCTCTTTCCCAAGGGCTTCCTCAGGCTCCTTGAAGGCAGAGATCCCTCACTGCAGGGATCTCTCACTGCAGTATCCCCAGGATGGTACTTCAGTGAATAAATAAATGACTAACACCGCTGGCCTCCTATATCCCACCATGGGACTTTTCCCCAGTTGAGATCCAGAATGCCTTGGATCTGAACAGCGACATCCTGGGTGTTGAGTTGTGTTTGTTTTGTGTTGCATTGTTCCCACTTGCTTTCCAGTCTTATCTCCTCTGCTTCTCAGCCTTTCATTAAATGCTGTATCAACAATGAACTGCTTGCAATTTCTCACCTGTTTCTGCTTCATGCCTTTGCTCAACCTGACCCCTTTGCGCCCACCCCTCCCTGCCACTCCTAGTCAGCCTTGAAGAATCAGTCCCAACTTTTTTCATCCGGAAGTCTCCCCTAACCCTCCCCACCCTACCCTCTCCATCTCTCCCTTTGGTTAGAGGTCCCTTATCTCAGATCCCATAAAAACCTTGCCAGGCTTATCACTGTTTACATAGCTGACCCCGCTCCCAGACTCTAGGCTACTTGGGAGCAGGGAACGTGTCCTAACTGCATCTATCCCTTGCCCTTAGCTCAGTGCCTGACATGCAGCAGCTGTTCAATACATGCTTGCTGAATTAATTCATTAACTAACATATGCAGAAGCTAATAATAGCATGCAATGTCATGGGGCCGAGTGTCCATGAGATCCCAGCAAATGCTATGAGCAAAGAGGAAGAAGCCATTGCCATGGGCCCAAGTGATTTGGGTTGGGGAGGAGATGGTGTGGAAAGAGAAACCGACAGGAGATACAGCGCAGAAGGCAGAATGGAGGCAGGATGGAGAATGGTCATCGGGTAGCAGGGGGAAGTGAGAAAGAGGCCAGGCTTTTAAAAACATAAATCAATCCAGCCTACTCCTGCTTAAAACTCTAGTGGCTTCTCTCTGTATTTTGGGAAAAATCCAAACATCTTGTCAAAGCCTGCGAGGCCCCTAGATCTAACCCAGACCTCAAACTTTGGAAAAGGGGAAACTATGTCCCAGAATAACAGTTACAGGGATCTATGATCATCGTGTTTTTATTTAAAACACTGGTTTTTGTCTAAAAAAAGTTTACCGAATCATGTGTAATTTTTTTTTACCACAGATGTATTTGCCTTTGGTTTGAAATCCCGAGTACAATTTTCCAGAGCTTTTTTCTTATGTGAACCAAGTCCTGTGAGCCTGCTTTTACATAACACAGTTGCGATTTTTGTTTTTTCCATCATGACCCATTTGAAAGTTGCCCTATTTAATGCTGTAGGAGCCTATTTGGGGTTTGTTTATCTTTTAAATTGCTATGGGACCTTAATGTTACAGCCTTCAAACAGGGTCTTCTGAGAACTAGGGAGAGAAAAGTTATTTGTTTGATCCGTTGCTAGCTGCTGAGGCCTCTCTTCGTGCCAGTCACTGAGCCAGGAGTGACACCAACATGTTCCTTCCCACAAAGAACTTATGATCTGAGAGGAGAAAGGGCGCACGCAGTATCAGGTGATGATTTTCAAGGCAGGCACTGAACTGACCACTTTACATACTTTTTCTCCTACTCTTCCAATAATCAGCAAGTTGGATAATATTACCCTCATTTTATAAATGAGAAAACTGCACTGAGAGAGACCAGAGACTTACCCAAGCGTGGCATCAACTGAGTGGCAGGATGGGAACCTGAACCAGGTGTGCCTCCACCGCCGCACTTTGGCTTGGTCTAAAACAAAACCAGACTAGCCATACAAAGGAAGAGAAGCCATGGCTTCAAACATTCTGAGCAGAAGCAGCTGTCCCACATTTCACCTAACCCACCCCTGCCCCCACGGAATGAGGTAATAGTTAACAACTAACAGGTGTTGAAGATCTGTGCGTGCCCGGCACTTTTGTCTAACTCTATTCCTTGTAGTAACCTCCAAGGTAGGTAATGCAATTCCATTTTACACTGGAGTCTCTGGAGATGCTCAGAGAGGCTAAAGAATTTGTGCTGGGTCACACAACTAGAGGCAGGGTCAATATTCAAACGCTGTCTTAAGGCAAAGCCTTTTTCCCCCACTGCTCCCAGCTTAGATAAAGCAATGAGCATCAGACAACTTGGTTTATTATAACTCCAGGAAGATCACTGAGAAAAGATGTCCAAAATTGTGCTCAGCAGAGAAACGTTTGTCCTGAGGCAGGAACTTATGGAAATGCAGAGAAGAATCTTAGTTTCTAAAAAGGCCAGTAAGAACAGGCCCAGGACACTGGGAAGGAAGATCTCCTGCAGCATCACAGCAGAGCAGGGGAGCCTGTGGCTATCATCATCAATTCTAAAATAGCATGACTCTAAACGGAGCCTAGGCCAAAGCCGGATTACCCCAAGGCCTAACTGATCACTAAACACATTCTGGAGTGAAAGGTATATAGTCAAGGTTAGGAATCAAAAAAACAGCAAGAGCCACCAAGGACAATCAAAGATGGGAGCCCACAGAAAGTGCCGACAGAGAGGTCAGGGAGCCCAGGAAGTGATATAGACAGAGCAGGACTTGTTCGACCTGTCCAGGGCCTGGCACAGAGCAGGCAGGTGTTTATAGCACAGTGGAGTTCCTTCCTGTTCCAAGCAAACTATATGCACTTGAGGGAGTGGAGATGGAGACAGAGAGAAAAGAGAGGGAAGAAGAGAGACGTTAAAATGATGCTTTGACTCCACCAGACATTATACTCCAGGAATGCAGGCCCCTGAGTAAATATGAGAAGGGAGATGGGCCGGGTCCCCTGGGCTGTCTTAGTGACAGCTTCACATGACATTAAAGGTGACTGTTGTGTTCAAAAATATTTTTCATTCATTGTGACTTCTAAATGCAAGCCAACCAATTCATCTTGTGCTCATCTAAAGAGAGTGAAATGTTTGAATGCTGAAAAATAAGATCTCTGTGATGGCCTGAGTGAAATACTGCAAAGGGTCACTTTCCAATGCAGAGTCATGGGGAATTTTGACTGCATAAGCTTTTAATCTTTTGTGCTGACTTTGGAACCATCCCCAGGTCCATAAGACTCCAGTGTCTGGATGCCTGATATTCTGAAGGCCCAGGGTCCGGAGCCTGAAGTCCAACATGAACTGATACGTGTTTCATGAAAACTGGTATTGTTTTTAAAATAAAGACAGCTAAGTTTCTCACCACTAGCAATTACAGTGTGACTGTAATTGGGGAATGTATTTGGGGAGGCTTTTCAGGAAAGAAAGAAAGGCATTTTCTTTTCCCTGCTGCTTCCTCCTATATTCGTTTATTCCAGGAAATCTGAGGTTCTCTTGCACCAATGGAGAGTTTAGGGGCATTTGTTTTCCAAAGCTAGCACTACTGGGATATAGACAGGGCTGATACAAGATGGAATGGAAGTAGCTAAGGAAAGTAAAGGAGAGTTCCTGGGAGAAGAGAATGATAGAGGAGCAAGGATAGCTGAGAGGCAGGGTCCTATATCCTGCTCCCATGCAGTGTCCCACAGAGCCTGGATTTTGGATAGGAGGTGACTGCCAAATGGCTGAGACTAAGCACAATGGCCTTGAGCTGTGGAGATGGTCCCTGTGACTGAGACTGTGGTCAATAGGCTTAAAATCTGCAAGGGAGAGCAAGACTAATACAATAACCTTCCAATAAGTTGTGTTGGGCAGATGATGGAAGATCACAGCACCAGACACCATCAGGGAAGCAAAAGGAGCAATGCAACAATGGAGTTACCATGAGCTATAACTCGGGTGCCTCCCACATTTTCCCAGAGCCAGGAATCTGGTACACTCCAGTGGAAGAGAAGGAAGAAGCCCCACTAATGACTGATGTTGGATTTCTCCTTTATCTGAAGAATAGGGTCAGGGTGTTCAAGCTGTGTTACTTTTATTTAGAAAAAGCCATAAATGTATTGCTTCTTAAGCCTGAGTTCTGCTCCCAGTTTCTCCCTGGATATAATTATTGTGTCTGATATAGTAGCAGAGCCCTCCTCCCTTTATACTTCCATGTGCAAAAGCTTCTGAGCTCTGAATATCATTACCTTTGGGGAATGGATTATGGAAAGGTTTCATGGCCTTTGGCTTTATCCTCAAAGGTTGAGACCTCTTCCACAGCCCCCTTTCGGTGTTCATTGATGTTTGCCATTATCCATTTCAACTTTGTGGAGAACTGAGTTTCTTTAAAAAACAACATTGGCGGCCGGGCGCGGTGGCTCAAGCCTGTAATCAGCACTTTGGGAGGCCGAGACGGGCGGATCACGAGGTCAGAAGATCGAGACCATCCTGGCTAACCCGGGGAAACCCCGTCTCTACTAAAAAATACAAAAAAAAAAAAAAACTAGCCGGGTGAGGTGGCGGGCGCCTGTAGTCCCAGCTACTCGGGAGGCTGAGGCAGGAGAATGGCGTAAACCCGGGAGGCGGAGCTTGCGGTGAGTGAGATCAGACCACTGCACTCCAGCCTGGGTGACAGAGCGAGACTCCGTCTCAAAAAAACAAACAAACAAACAAAAAAAAAACAACATTGGCACACCCTCTAAGTCCAACAGATGACCTAAAGGGTGTAGGCTATGTAGTGACCAGCATGACTGACACCTTTTAGGTGCTCAATAAATGTTTCTTGAAAATAAAAAAATGAATAAGTGAATAAATGGATTAAGCTGGGTTTCTTACTTAATAGACTATTTCTCAGAGAAGTTTTAGATTTACAGAAAAAGTGAGCAGAAAGTACAGAACATTCTCATATACCACCTCCTGCCCCCCACTACCCACCCTGCCTCAGCTACATACACAGTTTCCCCTATTTTTGTTTGTCTGTTTGTTTGTTTGTTTGTATGTTTGTTTGAGACAGAGTCTCACTCTGTTGCCCAGGCTGGAGTTCAGTGGCAGATCTCAGCTCACTGCAACCTCCACCTCCCAGGTTTAAGCAATTCTCCCACCTTAGCCTCCAGAGTAGCTGGGATTACAGGCATCCACCACCACGCCCAGATAATTTTTGTATTTTTAGTGGAGACAGGGTTTCACCATGGTGGTCAGGCTGGTCTCAAACTCCTGACTTCAAGTGATTCGCCCACCTCGGCCTCCCAAAGTGCTGGGATTATAGGCGTGAGCCACAGCATCCGGCCAGTTTCCTCTATTATAAACATCTTGCATTGGTGTGGTACATTTCTTACAACTGATGAATCAATGTTGATACATTGCTATTCGTTAAAGCCTGCAGTTTACCATCAAGTTTACTCTTTGTGTTGTACAGTTCTGTGGGTTTTGCCAAATCCATGGTGTCATGTATTCACTATCACCATATCATAAAGAATAGTTTCACTGCCCTGAGCACCTTCTGTGCTCTGCTTATTCATCCTCACCTCCCTGCTAACTCTTGGCAACCATGCATCTTCCTTTCTTTATAGTTTTGCCTTTCCCAGAATGTCATATAGTTGGAATCATATAGCACATGGCCTTTATAGTCTGGCTTCTTTCCTTAGCAATATGCAATTAAGCTTCTCCCATGTCATTTTGTGGCTCAATGGTTCTTTCTGTGCAATCTTTCTTTGTCTGAACATATAAGTTTATTTATCCATTCACCTATTAAAGGACATCTTAGTTGCTTCCAGTTTTTGGCAATAATGAATTAAGCTTCTATAAACATTTGGGTGCAGATTTTATGTAGGAACAATGTTTTCAACTCATATGGGCACATACCAGGGAGCACGGTTGATGGATTGTACGAGAAAGACTGTTTAGCTTTGTAAAGCCTGATTTTGTAAAAAACCGATTTCTAACTAGCATTACCTAATAAAATGGGAGAGTGGTAAGTTATGAGTTTACTTCCCACAGTGGAGAACTAGAAAGCAGGCCCTACTTTTACTGGTACTAAACAAACTGTTCAGACTTCAAAGTGTAATCCTAAATTGTAGCACACTTGGATTTGGTGACTAATATGCTACAGAATTGCCCTTTGATTTCATTTTTGCCTTTTCAATTTGACTGCTAAGTCAGACTATCTGAGAAAGCCCCTATCCACAGGAATAATATATTCTAGTGGGAGAGACAGTGAATAAGTATACAATTAAAACCTAGAATCAGGGGTAAGTACTGGATAGAAAAATACCACAAATAAGCAGGCAAGAAAACAAATGAGTTTTCCCATTAACTTACAGTGGTGAGTCTGCTTGGGGAGTTAAACTAGAATTTGGGGAGGAGGATGGAGGAGGGAGGGTAACTCAGAGACAATTTGGCTTCAAGAAGATACAGTTAGAAGTTGCCAATGATTCAAGTTGCCCTACAATAGGGGAAGGCAAGTATATTAAGGGAAATGATTCATGTGCTGGGCAAAGAACTTTAAAACATGAAGACAGAAAACAGGATATCTTTACATCTTCTCTCTCCAAAGTCAGCAGCCTTTTGCTTCACCTTACGTCATACCCACTTCACCTCCTCCAGCTAGAAGAAGCTTGCCTTTTTCTTACCACCCCACACATGGCTGTTTTGCACAGTCAGTGCTCAAGAAGAGTTTACTGCATTCAGTGGGGAAGCTTTTACCAAAACCATATGCAAAAAAGGACTTCACTTTTGCCTTCAAAGTTTAGCTACACAAAAATCAAACAAAACCAGAAATACTGTCCTCTTGGTAATTAAGGTTTTTTTTCTTTTAGTGGTATTGGAATGAAACCAGCATATACATTTTCAGAGCTTTATAATCATTAACTATTCTCCACCATCCTGGGAAATGTGAACTTGGATGAAGTCCAAGAATCTTAGCAACAAGACAGCAGCTCCCAAGCACAACCCCAGTCCTCTGATGGAGCCGGAATCTCTAAGACAAAGCACCATTTATCGACATGAACTGTCTTGCTTGCAGAGCTGGAATCTCAAGGACCGAGTTAATGAGAAGACTCAGAGCCAGGGTGTCATATAGAGTCAGGAAGGCCAACCCATTAACAGTCTGTATCTCTGTGCTCTGCCCAGATTGGAGGAGATGCAAAACAAACATGTACGGTGGCTTCTGAAAGCCTCCAACACTTGACACTTGAACACCAAGACAATCACTGTGTTTAACTGGGAGTGTGGGAAAGGACACAGACCAGGCAACGTTTTCTGATTAGATGGGCAGGGTCCCACCCGCATGGAGCAGCAGAGGCAGCCAGCTGTAGGTCAAGGCAGCAGGAATGTTCACAAACTCCTGAGCATGACGGTCAGGGCTTTCTGCTTGATGAATCTGAGGGTGAGACCCAACCCCTCTCCTCTCCTTCTAAACTCACCTCTTCCAAAGGCATCCCCTAGGGCCCAACTACTGGTGCCCATGAGAGATGCAACCTCAGCATAGCAGTAGATGTCCCATGATTTCAGGAGAATATTTACTTCCCTGAAAACCCCTGAAAAGAGGAGGTAACATTTTTCTGCCCCCCATCTAGAATTTCCTTTGAATGTTAGCAAGACTTAGCAAGCATAGAAGAGGGCTTCAATTTATGTTAATGACAGCCGGTGATCACTAACATTTAGCTTCACACAGAGCAATGTGCTAAGCACTTTACATTCATCATCTTACTCTATCCTCACAACTCTATAAATTAGCAACTTCACAAATCCCACTTTACAAATGGAAAAACAGAGGTTTAGAGAAACTAAGGTTGGCAGCTCTGAAAGTGTTAGTCCTAGGACCAGCAGCATCAACATCAGGAAACTTGTTAAAAATGAAATTTCTCAGGCCCCACCCCAGACACACTGAATCACAATCTCTGGGAGTGGGGCAATCTAGCCTTTAACAAACCCTGCAGAGAATTCTGATGCACACTCAAGTGTGAGGACTTGTGGACCAGGCAACTCGGCACAACTACACAGCAAGTAGGATCTAAACACCAGCAGTTTGGCTCCACAGCCCTGTTCTTAACCACTGTGCTACGAATTTACTTGGATGCTAGACATAAGAGCTCCTGTCCTACCTACAATCACAAACTCCAAATGTAGAGAATCAGCAGACGTTAATAGATGGTTGGCCTTTGAAAATGTCTGTCAGATTTATGTGGAGGGATAAAAGGGAGAAGCAACCCGACTTTTCTACATTAAGGCTTTGGCATCTCACTGGTGTCATAAAGCATGTCACATTCCTCATGGGAATGAAGATTTCCTGCTTGTGAATCACTACTCCCTGCCCCAGGCAGAGGGCACACCCACAGGCTACACCCAGGCCTTATGGAAGCTTCATTTCACACACAAGAAGTAAGGCAGATCAACTCAGTGGAACAAGGGAATGACGTGCAGAGTAGCTGATATTCAAAACTAAAAAATTAATTTCAGGGCAGAGGGAATGGTAGAGGAAGAGATTTGTTAAAGCATACAATATTACAGCTAGATAGGAGGAATAAGTTCTAGTGTGCTACACAGCATTGTAGGATGATTATAATAATAATAATAGAGTTTCAAATAGCTAGAATGATAACAAATGTTCCCCATACAGACAAATTATAAATGTTTGAGATGATGGAAATGCTATTACCCTGATCTGATCACTATACATTATTTGTATCAAAACATTACTATGTACCCCATGAATGTACCCTATGTACTATATACCCCAAGAATATGTACAGTTATTATTTGTGAGCTTAAAAAATAAAATAATGTTGTAAAAAAAAACTAAAAAATTATTAGCATCTGTATTAGAGTCTTGAAACTGCCATTGTAAATTACTACAAACTGGAAGGCCGAGCACAATGGAAATTTATTGTTACACAGTTCTGGAGGCCAGAAGTCTCAAATCAAAGTATTGGCAGGTCTGTGCTCCCCTGAAACCTATAAGGGAAGGATCCTTTCTTGCCTCTTCCAGTTTCTGGTGGTCCCAGATGTTCGTTGGCTTATGGCTGCATAATTCACATGGCACTTTCCCTGTGTCTCCTCATATCATCTTCCCTCTATATGTGTCTGTCTCTGTGTCCAAATTTTTCCCTTTTTATAAGGACATGATTCGTGTTGGATTAGGGGCCCATCCTACTCTAGTAATTATACATCCTAACTAATTATATCTGCAATGAGCCTATTTCCAAATAAGATCAAGTCTTGAGGTACTGGGGGTTAGGACTTCAGCATTTGAATTTGAGAGGGACACAGTTCAATCTATAACAGCATCTACTTTGAGGGTAAGAATTAGACTACAGAAATTTTTATGCATGGTGTTTGCTGCAGGACCATTTCAAAGAATCTAAGACTGACATTAACGAGCCACCTATGTGAAGGCAGTTTCTATCATGGCTGATTATCAGAATCACCTGGTACTTGTTAAAACTAGAGTTTCCCAGGCCTCATTCTGTATATTGTAAATCAGAAAGGGATTCATGAATCTGTATGTTAACAAATGCCCCTGTGGTTCTGATGTAGTCAGCTCTTCAGTGCCTTCAAATTTGGGAAGCACAGTTCTAGCCTAGTGGGATGTCCGACATTCCAGCCCATGAGACAGCCAAGTCTAAGGTGGTACCCAGGCTCCCTGCAATACTCCAGCTCCATGATGACCAGCTACTCTGGAATACTCAAGGGGGAGTGCCCAGGACTTCCCCCAGGTTTTTCTTTATTATGCTTTGGCCCTAGTCTCCCTGGTTTGGTCCAAAAGATCAGAGAAACCTGACTTCTAAGCCAGATGACTTCACTGGATGGGAGCCAAGTTGAACCAGATCCCCTGGGATCCATTTCCACTAATCCAATGACTTCTCCCCTCCGGAGAAACATAGGCAGGGCCACTGCAAATCAGTGCCTAATTCAAGGAGGAAGACACCAGAGGTACCTTCATAACTCTGAGCAGAGCCTGGATGAGCAGCTACATGGAACACGGGGAAAGCAGGAGTCAGTGAGGGAAAATATCAGGCAGGGTCAGTACCGCATATTCCCTCCTAGGCCACATTTTCTTCCCCAACCTACCTCCACAGACTCCCTATTAGCAGCCCAAGACCAGAGAGAATGGCCATTGTAACAACTGCACTTGCCAGACATGACAGCCAAGAGCAAGAGCCTTGGCCTGGGTGTCTAGGTTCATCAAGTACTCGTGCCTCTCAGAAACCCTATTTCTTCATCTTTCTGCTCCTCATCATGGATCTTCTCATAATGAGGAATGGATACACACTCAAGCCAGATGGCAAAAGGGCAGCTGACTCATTATAATACAGGTCCCATGGAATCCAAGGGCAGGAAAGATTCCACCTGGCTGCATGGGAACCAGGAAGCTGTTAAGAACGATGGCTCTATCTTCCAAGGGCCGCATGACCCATCTCTCCTTATTATGCCTCTTCTCACATCTCCCATTGTCTCCATCTAAGGGCTTCCCTGCCACTACCTCAGTGTGCACAGTTGTCATCACGGTTGCCTCAGTTCCCAAGACCATATAATCTTTCAGCTCAGTTCCCAACAGCTCAATGGCTCAGTTCCTCAATGTCCCAATTCTAAATTCCCAGGAGAGGAATCCAAGTCCATCCTGGTCAAGCAACCTTCCTTCACCTAGCTAGCTGCGATTAAGGGTAGGGCACTCAGGATAAACCAGGAGCCTCAACAGGGCCAGAGAGGGGTGCTGGGGGGATGGTGGGCAGCACCCCACAGCATGTCTACTGCAGTCATGATAAAAATACTCAAGGGGGATTCTCACGACTTCCCCAGGATTTTCCCCAGATAAATTTTTCCCTGGAAAAAAAGTTACCACCATTTTTCAAGCATCTATTGGATGACAGACACTGTGCCATGTGACGTAATCCTCACTTCAAACATTCAAGGTCATTACTACGGATATAGAAACCGAGGCTCACAAGTTGTGGTAACTTGTCCAGGACCAGTCAGATAGTAATGGATGGAGCAGGAATTCCAACTCAAGTTGGCAAGGTTCCACAGCCATGCACTTGCCTATCTGCCATCCACCTCGAGGCAATTGTACCAGGAGATGGTACCATTTCATCGAATCAGAAAAAAAAAAAGCAGAAGTTAACCGTTTACACTGCCTGTTCCACCAGGTTATACTGAAAACAACATGAAATCACAGACTGGAAAGTGCCTTGGGAAACCTGAATAAAGACAAACGTGAAGTCTCAGATATGCCTGTTACTGCCCTCCCATGGCACAGCGTTTGCTCACTGGACATTTCCCTGAGGACTGCAGAGCATTTTTTCGCCCCTTTTCTCTGTAGTCAGAATTAGTCAAACCACAGCAGGGGACTTAGAAGCTGTACAAGACCCCTTGGAAAGAACTGCCTGCTGCTTACAATCCAGTGGCGTGGCCCCAAATAAACAGGATCTGAATTTTCAGCCCTGTGCTTGGCACTCCAAGGTGGGTAGCTGTTTGAATTGGAGTGACCTTCTTGTTTTTCACCAAAAAACTCAGCCAAAGGAGTTCATTAATTAGGCCCATGTTGGGCATAACAGAGCACAAACCACCATGCAGGCAACTCTCAAATGCTAATGCCACCCTTCAAATCCCAAGGTGGGGGCCAAGCCCATAGAATCTCTGCCCCAGAAAGAAGGTGGCTTTCCAGGGGTTCGTCCACACTCTGACATGGTAGGGATGAAAGGTATGATCTGAGGTCATGGAACAGGCCATGTTCTTTGGCCCTCGTGTTGGTTAATTTTATGTGTCAACTTGGCAAGGCTATGATGTCCTGTTGTTTGATCCAATACTAGTCTAGATGTTGTTGTGATGGTATTTTGCAGATGTGATGAACATTTACAATAACATTGACTTATAGAGTACAGAAGGTACTCTCTATAATGTAGGCAGGCCTCATTCCATCAGTTGAAGGCTTTACATATTAAAATAAAGGCTTTCTGGGAAAGAAGGAATTCTGCCTCAAGAAATTCTGCCTGAGTTTCCAGCTTGCCAGCCTGCCCTACAAATCTCAGACTAGAGATTTCAATATCAACTCTTCTCTGAATTTCCAGCATGCCAGTCTGCCCTACAGTCCCTTAAAATAAATCTCCCTCACTTCCTCTCTCACTCTTGCTCTCTAGTCATCTCTGAAGAATCTTGACTAAAGGCCTCAAACACCAGCCCACTAATGGCGGCTGATGACATTCACCTCACACTGACTGAACAGCTTCTGCAGGTGAAAAGCAGACCATGCCGTGCAGTGCCTGGGTGCAGGTGTTATGGACTGAGTCCCCTCCTCCTCCCACGGGCTCCTGTCTTTCCTCCAGAGACAGGTTCTCACTGTGAAGCTTAGTGATTATACTATGCAGAAATGACCCCGGGGATTATTTCAATTTTTGGACACTCAGTGTGTGCCCCACAGACCAGCAGCATGAGCATTGCCCGGGAGCTCATTGGAAATACAGGTCAGGCCCCATCTCAGACCAGCATCAGAATCTGCATCTTAACAAGATTCTTAACACGTAAAGTTTGAGAGGCACTGTCATTGAAAGCAGCCCCATATTCCAGGATGTACACTAGACAAGATGTTCATAGACATGGGTGGAGTTCCTCATTACACTCTTGCCAGATCTGAGCACTTGGGCAAAACTAATAAAGAAATAGACATTTCTCAGAACTAAATAACAATAGTTTACATTAATGAGGTTTCACTAAGTGCCAAGCACTGAACTAAAGGCTTTATATGTATGAACTCTCCCAGCAAACCTCCGAGGAAAGTATCATTAACATGCTCATTTTACAAAGGGCAAAACTGAAATACAAAGATGTTCAGCAACTTGCCCAAGGTCACACAGAAAATAAACAGCTCAGTCAGTATTTGAACTCAGGGAGTCCAGCTCCATAGGCTTATTCTACCTCTCAGATTCAAAACACAGGGTCCTGTCAATGTTATATCAGGTATATAACAGAAGATCTAGCATGAAACTAATTGTATCTGACTGTGGGGTTTAAGGAATTCTTCATAAAGGAGTCAACTTTTGAAATGGTCTTTGGATGACAGGTAGGAGTTTGGTAGGTGTTGTAAGCTGCCGTGCCTTCCATAGGTAAGAAGGCTGTTCCCATGAAACAAGATGGGAGTTTTCCACACAGCCAAGTACTCCTACATGGATGCTGTTATCTCTACCTGGAAAATCCCCAGCATCACCCCTTCCTGCTTTCATCTGGCTACCTGGTTTCTCCTGGTGGGTGTCATCCTTCAGATCTCAGCCTTCCGAGACTCCCACACTAGGTCAGGTTTCCTTCTGGACCCTCCTAACACCAATGGCTTTTCTTTTATGACACCTACACCAGCTTGTAATTCAAATTATTAGGAGAGTGTCTGATCAATGTCTGACTCTCCCACTAGACTGTAAGCTTCTTGAGGGCAGGAACTACGTCTTTCTCTACTCACTTGTGAATGTCTGGGGACTAGCCAGTGCCTGGCACACAGTCAGCATTCAGCACTCAGTAACTGTTAAGTGGATGCACAGCAAGGATTATCTGCTTTTCTCAATCATCACCACCCATCCCCCGCATCCGCACAGAAGTTGGAGAATGGGCTGCAACCCACAGCAGGAAACCAGCCTAATAACAAACAAGAATGTTGCCAAACCTGCATACCTTGGGTTTATCCTTTTCAACTCATTCCTAATGTGAACTCACAATGAGCACAGACAAATAGTTGTTTGTAATCCTAACAGCTGTTACTTGTAAAAGGTAGTACTGTTACCCTCAAAGCATAAATCAGAAGATGGAAACTAAATCATGTATTTAAATTAAAAACACGGAACACATTCCAACAATGCTGTGGCTTCTACAAAACTCGAGATCAAAAAGGAACAAAGTTAAGCTGAATCCTTCTAAGTTTAAGGCACTACAAGGTTAGTTCAAATACCAGTACTATTGACCTAGGGGGCAAATTCTTCAGGATTGTATAATAGATTTGACAAATTTTTGCAAGTAAATTATCTGTTCAGGATGAAGAAAACCTTCTTTCAGAGGCAAGCAGTATTTTGATAAGGAATTAATTTAGTGGTAAACGAAAGAATCCATTGCAATTCAGAGCCCTGCCTCATGTGGTCAGCTTGGGAACCTATTGCAAAGCCTTCATTTCAGGCCACTTGGCTACTAGACTGTTTAATAAAGGCGTCTCTTTTCCAAATCACGTTGCCATTTATCAAAGCTGCAATTCTTCTCCTGAGGGTCCAGTTCCACGTTCATTTGCTTGTTTACCGAGTCTCAGTTGGTCTTTTTTAGCTCCAAATATAAATCTGTCTCCAACTTTGACTTAGGGCCAAGGATTTCTAAAAGCAAGTCAGACTTCAGAATGTTGTTCTTTCCTGTAGGAAAGTCTTATCAGATCCCATCACACACATACTGATCTTGTGAAAATAAACCTACTGGAAAACCAATAAGAAGCCCAGCTTTGGGACTGGTGACAGTGAAAACAAATCATAAATGTAGCTATGGGCTCTACTGGCAGAGGCTTCTTTTATTCTCCAAATATGGCAAAGGATTTGCTAAGAAACATTCAATTCTCCTGCAATTCTGGATTTCCCAAAGCAAATATAATTTGAAGCATCAATATCTAGTAGCCCAGTGCAGTCAGAGTTGACATGAAGTCAGAAATAACTGATTTCAGAAGGAAGGATTTCTCTAGACAAAAGGATGATTGTGTTTCCAGTTGCCCTTTGAGACGTTTAAGTCTCAAAAGGGCTAGTTTGTTCTCAAGACATAAAAATTTTGGGATATTGGATGAAGAATTTCTTCAATGTGGTTTGTTAATCACCTTGCTAAGTCTGAGACTCCTAAAGAGAAATGACTCATTTATGACTCAGCTCATCCTTCTGCTTCCTGACCTAGTACATTAAAGACAACAGAAAGGCCAATATCTTCTCTGCTAGACAAGGTCCTGCCAAATATTTATGATTGAGGGCCAGGCTATTTGCATCTAGGAAGCAAATTATTCCTCATTCAGGACTTTCCAAAAACCTTACAGCCATTGAAACTTAAATTTAAGTTCTTAGACCAAGAATCTCACAGGGGCATCCCGGTGGCTGAACTCAGCTGGTTGGTGTATGTGTTTCAATTGGCACTATTTTTTAAATTGAATTTCCGAGTCTTTGGACATGTCAACCTTTCTATTATATACCTGATTCGCTTCACTAATGTACTTTACCTGCTGGCCCTTGAAAGTATTTGAGTTTCTTAACCCTCATAAAGATGGAATCTTCCTAAAAAGTGTTGTGTCCTTCCCACTATTCTTAAACAGAACATCTAGAATATTGAAACTGACCCAATACTCCCATAGACTGTTCGTTTTGATAGACATAGAAATTGGCCCTTGTGCTCTTAAAGCTTGAAACTTGTATTTGTTTTATTTGAGTTCCTTCCTCCTTCAGAGCCTCTCAAAAACAGTATCAAAGAACTGAAACTCACCAGAGCATGGCACCAGATGCCTCCATGCCTCTCCCTAGGTCTTGTTTTCTTACACATTGTTACATTTCTTCCCTGCTACATAAACCCTCCATTTTAGTCAGTCAGGGAGATGAATTTGAGACTGAGCTCCCATCTCCCTGATGGAGCACCCAATTAAAGCCTTATTCCTTGGCAATACTTGTTGTCTCAGTGATTGGCTTTCTGTGTGGTGAGCAGCAGGACCTGGACCAAACCTCTGGTGTTTCAGTAACAAAATAACTTAACACTCTCTTAATAATTTAAAGTTATCATGGTGAAACTCAGTGATTATACCATGCAGAAATATCCTTGTGGATTATTCGGATTTGGGGACAATCAATAGTCCCAGGATGCTATGCTTCTTGAGGTTTTTAAAGTTGCTTCATCTTGCCCCATCTATGTGATCATTAAGTATTCTATTTCACTGTTGCCTCTGTGCCTGCCATCACCATACCAAACACACATACACATAAGAGAGAGAGACTCTTGACACATATAAACCCTTTCTAACCCTCCACTGTTCTGTGGTCTAGAAAGCAAGAAGTTAATTTGATTAGAATTGTGTGCCGAATAATAGTAAATAGGATCTGAGTTAGGAAGTCCTTAAGGAAGTTGGCTCTCTTTTGAAAATTTGTTTCATTTTTAATTTTTGAGGGTACATAGTAGGTGTATATATTTATGGGGTACATGAGATGTCTTGATACAGGAATGCAATGTGAGATAAGCACATCAAGATGACAATAATAAACTTAAATGCAAATTCTTCACCACCATTTTGACTGCTCAGAAATCATCACTGCTTCAGTTACAGGCTCTTTAAAAAAGGTCAGTAACTACATGACCCTTGTCTAATGAAAAAAAAGTGAGCAATTGAAATTCTGAGAATACAATCTCTCACAAAAAAATCAAAGCCCACTCACTGAGCCAAACAAAAAGCATGCTCACTGACCTCCAATTCTTGGTCATCACTGCCAACTACCAAACAAATAATTAGAAACAAACAGCCACAGACGCTATACTCTTGAGTTGATGAGGAAACACCAAGAGTGCATTGCACTGTCATACGAGTACTGTCATACGAGTCATTTACATAAGCAGAAAGCCACTTTCCAGTCCCTCGATAACTATGGCCAAGCTAGCCCAGCCAAGAACCTCTTCTCACTCTGTACTTGAAGACCACAAAAGCAGCTCACTCAGAGGAGCTGGGCTGCCTTGCTCCTCTTAATCCATTCAGGCTCATTGGCCATCATCAGCCCAGGTTTTTATCTCTTCTCCCCTGAGCTACCACAATGACTCACCCAGCTGACCTCTCTCTCTCCCTGGCCACTTTTTAACCCTCTGCTCACACTGTATTGCATCCAGGTAAAGACAAACTTCAGTCTGTCTCCCTTTTACCTAAATAAAAAAAAAAAAAGACCACTTTCCTCAACCTTCATCATTTGTCTACATTCAGTCTCATCACAGCCCCAGACTGTGGCCAACCACGTTTCTCTCTGCTTTCCCACTACACCATAGTCATTGCCACCTCCTGCCTTTTTTCATGCTCTGTGGCTTCCGGAAACACTGTCTTTTCCTCTGTGTCTGTCCAAACTCCACCCATCCTTCATACTGCCACTCAAGAAGCTGTTCCCAGACACCCTATCCCTTAAGGATTGCTCCTTTCATTCAACTCCTTACAGCTCCCAATGTTTTAAGCACTCATTTTAATTTCCACTGTCCTGGGCATAGGCCCTGGCCCTGCAGTAGAGCAGGAATCTGACCCAAAACTTTTTTGGCATCTCCTACTCAATATCTATCCCTCTAAATCCTAATATGTTCAATGAACACAACTGCCCTTGTACATGATGACCCTAAGAACAGCAAAGTTTATATTTGGAAAAACTGCAGACCTCTCCCAGAATGACACATTGCCCTTCAAATCTCATGGACAAAGAGTGTGTGGGCCAAGTTCCCAGATATCTAGCAAAGAAAGGCAAGTCAGCCTCCTCCCTTCCCCCAACCCACCGCTCTTGCCAGACAGCATTTAAAATGCACTTCAGCGCGTTCCTCTTTTATTTGGAAAGGAAACAAGTTCTTGACATTCTGTTTCTCCCATTTCATTAAGGACAGAGGTCATCCCAGGAAGGGGAAGGGTAGTTTCCAAAGAGAACTTGTGAGAGAGTGGAGGTGGGGTATGGGACGCTCTCATCCCTTCTCGTTAGCCCACTTTACCCTTTGAAGAGAACAAGCCCAGCTTTCACAGTGAATTATTTGCAGCGTGGCCTCTGCCAGAACTGGGCTCTCCCTGGCTGAGGCAATACCCAGAAGGATCACATGATATAGCTCAAGGACAGACAAGGTGTCCAGAAAGAACTGGTCAGAGGCGGTGACACTAAGACAGCCTGGAGATAAGGGAGTAGAGAAGGGAGAAGGGAGAAGGTAGGGGGTGTGTGTTAAACAGAAACCCAGAAAAAGCTAAACCTGCATGCACATTTCTCTCTCTCTCTCTCTCTCTCTCTCTCTCTCTCTCTCTCTGCCTCTCTCTCACTCTCTCTCTCTCACACACACAGACACACACACACACACACACGCACAGAAACACATTCTTTGCTCTCCCTCACCATCTCTAACTCCCCAAGGCATTTCTATAAATAAACGATAGGACCCTGAGCCTGCAATAGGCCCGTTATTAACTCTTGCAGTGTTCTGACTATAAGTGTGTGAACACTGTTCCTCACTTCATGGTTTGCAAAGCCTTTTCCCATATGTAATCTCCACCTGACTCCTACATCACACACTTGAAAAGTCCTTTAGCTTCTCCTCATCAGTCCCATATATAGAATCGGGCACCCCACACCCACACTCTCAAAGTTCTTAGCCTTAAAGCTGTAAGTTTCAGGTTGGCTACTCCAAAAAGCTCTTATGGTTTGAGCCACATTACTTTCAAAATTATCGAATATTGTACATATTTATGGAGTACAATGTGATATTTCGATATATGTGTACATTGTGGATATTTCGATATATGTATACTTTGTGGAATGGTCAAATCAAGCTAATTTAACATACTTATCAACTCACATATTTACCATTTCTTTTTGATGAGAACATTTAAAATATACCTTTTAGCAATTTTGGAATATGCAATACATTATTATTAACTATAGCCACCATGCTATGCAATAGATCCCCAGAACTGACTCCTTCTGTCTAAAAATGAAACTCTGTACACCTTGACCAACATTTCCCCATTCCCTATCTGCCCCCACCTATCAGCCTCTTATAACCACCATTCTACTCTCTACTTCTATGAGTTTGACATTTTTAGATCCTAGTGAGATCACATAGGATCTGTCTTTCTGTGCCTGGCTTATTTCACTTAGCATGATGTCTTCCAGGTTCATTCATGTTGTCATCACAAATAACAGAATTTTCTTCTATCTTAAGGGTGACTAGTGTTTTGTTGTGTATATATACTATATTTTTTATCCATTCATCTATTGATGGGCACTTAGGTAATTTCCGTATCTTGGGTATTGTGAATAATGCTGCAATTCACATGGGAGTGCAGCTATCTCTTCAACATATTGATTTCAATTCATTTAGATGTACACCCAGAAGTGGGATTGCTGGATCATATGGTAGTTCTATTTTCCATTTTTTGAGGAACCGTCATACCGTTTTCCAAAATGGCTGTACTAATTTACATTCTCACCAACAGTGTATAAGCGTTCCCTTTTCTCCAGAGGTCTTTACGTGCATAACGTCACTTAAATTCCACAAGAATCCTGAAGGGTGAATATGATCAAGGCATGTCAGAGGAGGAAAGTGAAGCTCTAATGTTATGTTATGTGACAGCAGTATAGAGTGTGGGGTGCAGTGTCTTGAACCTAGGTCTGTATAACTATAGTGCACGTGTTCTTCACCCCTGTCCTGAGGTCCTCTTCCTAAAAGTTCTTTATCATCTAAGATTCCAGTGCATCTACCGAGGGGTTTAGTCAGATATCTGGAATGCCAGGATTCATAACCAATTAGGCTTCCCCATGCCTATAGTGGTGTCTTTTACTTTTCACTTCAACATTTATTTTGCCAGACTCTATACTAAGAAAAGTGGGTAAAACAGTAAATAAGACACACATGTCCTGCTCTCATGGAACTTAAAGTCTGATTAAAAGAGACAGTGCATAAATGCACACACAATTAAATAAATGGACCAATTTGCCAAGAAATTTCAAATCCACGGAGAATAAACACAGTGTAGTTTTCATTTTTTCCACTGTCCTTGACTGTGCTATGTCAAATCATCTCTTCCCCTTTCCTCCCCTTTAAAAAATCTCACAGTTTCCATTACTTCCTGTCACTTTCAGCTATTCAGTTTAGTCCAGACCGGTTTAAAACCCCATCTCAGATATGATCCCAAGCCCTCTGCCCTCCCAGAGTAGCCAAGACTTGCTGCCACTGGGGCTTGGTGTACATCCAGGTGGGTCTGCTCTGTCTCTGTTCTCACTTCTCTACCCGCCATGTCAGGATGTGGTTCCCTCCATGGTGGGGGTGGGAAGAGGAAGGGGTGTTTGAGCTCTTCCTCCCCAGGCCCCAGCCCTTGCCACTTGTAGCCCACCTCACAAACCCTTGTTGCTGGAGACCCTCATCCAGAGGGTGGCTTTTTTCAGGCGGCAGAGGAGGGCGCAGCAAGTCAGCCCAGGCCCAGTACCTTCCTCAGCATTCTTTTGACCCATGGGAAATTCAACCACCCTGCTGTGCCAAGCTTTGGGAAGGAGCCTGCGCCATGGCCACGCTGTATTTCAGCCCTGCCTTCTCTCTCCAATGTTTCTCTTCTGCCGGGACAGGGCTGACAGCAGGACTGCTGCCCAGGCAGATGTCTAGCCAGTAAACATGACACTAGTGATCCCCTTAGCACCCCCAACTCTCCTTTGGCTTGGAGGAGGGAAAACCCCTGTTTCTGGCCCTGCTCCTGGGAATACGCTCACGAAGAACTCTGTACCTCCTCCAGGCTGAAAACTCCAAGCCCCTTATTCCAGCTCAGACTTCTCCAGGGGCAGGGTTGGTGGTATTAGGGCCAGTTCTCCCACTGCATTGTTGAAGGCTGGTTAAGAGCTCTCTTTAGAAAACCAAAGTGCTTAGCACTTTCTGGGTCACCTTTGGGCATTGGCAGCCATTCCAAGACAACAGAAAAAATCTCACTCACACCCTATTACATACAATTCTAATCGTGAGACGTGTGAGGAAGGAAAAGAACAGGGTGCTATGAGAGGAAATGCCCACGCTCAGGATCACACTTCCAGGTCTCAAATCCCAGCTCTGCCCCTTATTAATGGTGTGACCTTGGGCAGGTTACTTAGCCTCTCTGTGCCTCAGCTTCCTTATTTGTAAAATGGTGATGATAATAGTACATACCTCATAGGACGAAATGAGAAAATGTAAATAAAACTCTTAACATAGCACCTGTCACATTAATAAATGCTCAGTAAATGTAAGTTCCCTGAGGGATCCAGGCACCTCACAGGCACCCAACAACACTTGATGAAATAATGAATGACATAGTGAGACCCCATCTCTACAAAAAATTAAAAATTAGCCAGGTATGGTGGCACATGCCTATAATTCCAGCTACCTGGGAGGCTGAGGCAGGAGGATCACTTGAGCCCAAGAGGTTGAGGCTGCAGTGAGCTGTGATCATTCTACTGTACTCCAGCCTGGGCAACAGAGCAAGACTCTGCCAAAAAACAAAACAAAACAAAACAAAAACAGAATTACACATAGATTTTCAATCCATATTAGAAAGGCTGAGGACCATATTACGTGTAGTTTGAGAAGAGAGAGGGCAGAAATAAATCTTACTCCTGTAGATTCAGTGCCTACCACACAGTAGAAGCTCAGTCAATTTTGTGTGTGTGTGTTGAACTGAAAATAATTATATTATGCCGAAATCCCTCCCATGGAACCCAGGGGATATTGGTAAAATTAAACCATGTGAAACTTGAGTAGTGTTAATATTTTGTTCATAACTTTCATGAATTTTGCATATATTTCATGGTACTTTTATTAAATTCATAAATAAAAATTTAAAAAAGAATAATGAATGAGGGAGAATGGCTGGGAATACCTATTTGAGATGGGGCAGTCAGAGAAGACCACTTGGAGAAGGTGACACTTAAGCTTTGACACAGACGATAAGACAGAAGTCAGCTGAAGAGCAAAGGGATCATATTGCCCTGGAATCAGATTACAGAATAGACCTAGAAAATTCGCCTTTGACATTTTAATGCCATGTATAAATACAGGGTTATGAGATATTAATTCCCTCTGGACCAAAGATTGTCATAACTCCCAGGTGCCAAAGTCCTCCAGATACCTCTGTCTCCATCACAGCAGCTCTAACTGTGCAGTTAGTTGCCACCACGGCAGTTGCTTTGGGGGTTTGTTTCCATTTTTTAAAGTTGTTGGTCAGGACTTGGGTAGCAGTGAGGTCAAGATCCTGGCTAGATGGTAAGTCAGATTTCACATGATCTAAATGGTCAGAGCCAGAGAGTGTCAGCTACCACAAGGAAGAGAGTATATCATAAATCCAGAGTAGACATATGAACAAGCAATTTATAGACTGGGCTTACCCAAAGATTAATTTTGAAGGTCGTATCATCCAACAGAGTACATAACTGGACACTTGAGTCTGTGCATGTCTCTGGTTACAGCTGGTTTTAGTTACTTTGAATCTGGTCAGCATTATAAATGGCTGGGATAAAGTATTTGCCGGAGGAGTTGGTATAAGCATGTGACTCACCAGCCCCTCTGACTCGTGGGACCCACAGTTGTCCTGAGCTATTAATCCATTGACAGAGCATCAGTGAGACACAGGGGCTGTGAGAAGCTGTACTGACAAATAGCCAGGAGCACCCACTGCCCATCGTTATGACTGTATCCTTTTGGGATATGGAGCATCAGTATCTTTTGTTGCTGTAATAGCAAGTTTTTGGCACAGGTGTGTCCTGATCATTGTTTTCAAGCACACTAAACCTAAATGGTGATATAATGGAACTGTTGACACTGTTCCCAAGACAGCAGGATGTCTCCACCCTGGTTTGATGGTATTCGTGTAGATAAATAAGGGCTGGGATACTGTGCTAGGAGTCAGAAAGGCAGTGTGGTGTAGGTGCCTATTGTTGTAGGTGGTGATATCAGCAAGGGGCTTTCATTACACAGTGCCAATTAGAATGTCAAAGAAGGTTGGTTTCCATGTTAAATAGGATTGACCTTTCTGTCACTCAGAATCCCAAGTGTAAGCACTAAGAATCTAGAGAACAGCTGATCCTTCACAGAAACACCTAAGGATTTAGCTTTTATTTTCATGTCTACAGCAGTAGTGAGAGCCCAGTGGAATATTAGACTCAACTTGATGCAATCTGGCATCTCAAAATCGTAAAGAAGGTTGGAAAACAACACATAAAAATGATCTATTGTCATGAATTCAAACCACATCCTAAAGGCTGCCAGAACAATGCTTTCAAATCCCAGATGTTCCAAAACAATTTATTATTCTTAAAGGTTATACAGGGAAGCAATCACCCTCACCCCACTCCCCAAAAAATAGGGAAAAGAAAATAAAAGTCCTGTATAGGATGCAAATGAAAACATTTCTACTGTGCTTGTAGGTACTAATAAAACCTGTTTATAATTTTTTATTGTAAAATATTATTTACGGCCGAGCGTGGTGGGTCTTGCCTGTAATCCCAGCATTTTGGGAGGCCAAGGAGGGCAGATCACGAGGTCAGGAGATAGAGACCATCCTGGCCAACATGGTAAAACCCTGTCTCTACTAAAATACAAAAAATTAGCTGGGCATGGTGGTGTGCGTCTGTAGTCCCAGCTACTCAGGAGACTGAGGCAGGAGAATCCCTTGAACCCAGGAGGCAGAGGTTGAAGTGTGACGAGATCACGCCACTGCACTCCAGCTTGGGTGACACAGCCAGACTCCATCTCAAAAAATATATATGTATATATAATTTACATATAAAATCATATGTAATGTATATAAAAGAAATATTTGCTTAAGAAGGAAATTATTAGCAATAATTTGGATCCTCCTTTGTAGCCCTCCCCAATTTCCTCCATCCCCCTACCCAGAAGTAATCACTAGGCTAAATTTCACTTTTATTTCTTTGCTTTACTTTATTATTTTCATATATATGAAATATATATTCATTAAATATATATGTATATTCAGTTTTGTGTGGGTTTGAACTCTATGTAAATGAATCATACTGTATATATTTTCTGCAATCTGCCTTTTTTGCTCAATTTTATGTTTGTGAGATTCATTCATGTTGGTAGGAGTAGCTGCCATTCATCTTCACTTACGTTTTGTATTCCATTGAAATGATAGAATAGAATTTATTTATCCAATCTACTCAGTGGATATTTGTGTTGATTTCCAGTTTTGCTTCTACAGATAACACTGTTATAAACATACTTATATCAAGAGATACATACTTATGTATCTCTTGATATAGATGTGCAAGAGTTTCTTTGTAGGATATATAAATAGAAGTAGAATTGCTCTGCATCTTCAACTTTACAGCGTCAGAGTGTTTCCCAAACGGTGGTGGTGGCACCAGTTTATACTCTCACCAGCAGAGTATAAGACCCATTGTTCACAAACTCACTAACACTTGCTTTTTACAGATGTTTAAATTTTTGCCATTCAGGTAGATGTGAAATAATATCTCATTGTAGTTTTAATTAGCATTTCCCTGGTTATAAATGAGGTTGAGTATCTTTTCATATGTTTATTGGTCATTCATGTTTTCTCTTCTGTGAAATGTGTATTCAAGTCTTTTTGCTTGTTTTTCTATAGGTTTTCTTTTCTTATTAAGTATTGGACTTCTTTATATAGTCTGGATACTACTCCTTTGTCAAGTAGAGCTGCTCCCAGTTTGTAGCTAATCTTTTCACTTTATGTTGTCTTTTGATTTTTTTAAAAAACAAAATTTTAAATTTTAATGTGGTTAAATTAATCCGTTTTTTCCCTTCAGTTTATGTTTTTTCTTTTATTTTAGAAAGCCTTTCCAACTCCAAGGTCCTAATAGACTCCTCTTCTCCAAACGGTTTTTAATAGCTTTCCCTTTCATCTTTAATTATTTAATCCCTTGGAACTGATTCTTGTGCAAGACATGTGGTGGGAGCCTGGTTTCATGTTTTTCCATGTGGATAACCATTTGCTCCAGAGCCAAGTACTCTGAAGTGGATTGTCTTTCCACTCAGCATCATCTCCAGCTCTGTCATAAGCCAGGTCTTCAGATATGGATAGGCTTCTTTCTAGGCTCTATATTTTGTTTCACTGGAAATTTGTCCATCCCTGAGCTAACTGATACACCCCACTGGATTAGTTACATAATTTCGTAAGAAATCTTGGTATTTGTTACACTAAGTCCCCCATTATGTTCTTTTCCTTTAGAAGGCTTTTGACTCTTCTTGACTCTTTCTGCTTCTACATGAATTTTAGAAGCAATTTGTCAAGTTCTTAAAAACACACACAACCAATAAAACACAAGATACCAACCCATTGGTATCTTGGTTTTAATTGGCATTGCATAAAGTAGTAGATAAATATCTTCATAATATTACCTTCCTAACCATAAATATGGAATAGTTTTCATTTGCAGAGCTCTTTTAAAACCTTCCAATACATTTTATGATTTTTTCCATAAAGATCTTATGAAACTTTCGTTACATTTATTCTAAAGAAATTATATTATTATAATTATTGCTGCTATTGTAAAATAGCCTATATATAATGTATATATAAAAGGATTATTTTATAATACCAGCAATAATATAAATATATATAAACAAGATATATACTATATGTAATATAGAATGTATATATACACAGAAATATACCATATATATTCTGTTTATTGCCTATATAGAGATATTCAGCTCACTTCTGGGTGTTGATCTTTGTATTAGTCACCTACTGCTAAGCCATAAATCATCCCAAACTTCATAGCTGAAAACCACAAATATTTATCATTTCATAGTTTGTTTAAGTCAGAAATTCAAGAGCAGCTTAGCTGGGAGTTTTTGGCTCAGGGTCTCATATAAAGTTGTAATCAAGATGTCAGGCAGGGCGCAGTCATCTGAAAGCTTGACTTGGGCTGGAGGACCCATTGCCCAGCTCACTTACATAGTGGTTGTCAAGAGGCCTGAGTTCCTCATTATGCGGGGCTCCCTGATAGTGCTGCTCATTACAATGCAGCTGCTTCCTTCCCCCAGCACAAGTGAATCTAAGTGAGAGACAGAGAGACAGGACAACTAAGATGAAACACATAGTGTCTTTCATAACCTGACGTGGAAGTGATATACCAACCATTTTTGATGTGTTCTATCGATCACACAGAACAACGCTGGTGCAATATGGGAGAAGACCACACAAGGAAGATGTGAATTTCAGAAGGTGGGAGCACTGGGGGCCGTATTGTGGCGAAAACTGCCATAATCTTATATCCAACGACTTCGCTAAATTCTCAGATTTATTCTAATAATTTAATAATAGATTCTTTTGGGTTTTCTACAATGGGCAAACATATTATCTGTAAATAATGCCAATATTATTACTCTCCTTCCAATCTCACTTTTATTTCTTTCTTGCTTTACTTCACAGGCTCAGATTTTTTGACATAATATTTTAAAGAGGTAGTAATAGACGACCTTATCTTAAAGAGTTTCAACATTTACCATAGTGTGATGTTTGTAGCAGGTTTTAATTGTTTTTCCTTTTGGTAGATATCCTTTTTTCAAACTAAGAAAATTTCCCCTTATTTGTTGCTTGAATTTTTTTCATTAATAGTGGGAAATTTCATAAACATTTTGGTATTCATTGAGTTGACTGTATATTTTATTCCTTTAATCTATTTATGTGGCCAATTAACATAATGGAAGTTCTAATGTTGAACCAATCTTATATTCTTGGAATAAGCCCAACTTGATCATAATACATTTTAAAATACATTATTGGATTTATTTTAATAATTTAATTGGGTAAAATTTTTTTGCATCTACCTATTTGCAAGATTGGCTTAATTTTCCTTTCCCTTACTGTTCTTGTAAGATTTCAGTATCAAGGTTATGCTAACTCATAAATAAGTTGGGCAATGTTTCCCCCTTTTTTATATACTCTGAAATATTTTGTGTAAGATCAAAGATATTTGGCCTTTGAATGTTTGATACAAAACATCTATAAAAACATCTGGGCCAGGTATTTTATTTGTGGGTAGATTTTAAACTACAAGTCTTAAACACTAATCTTATATGTTTATAGAACTAGTCAAGTTTTCTGTTTCTTACTGAGATCATTTTGATACAATATACTTTTTAAGGAATGTTTCCATTTTATCTAAGTTTTCAGATATATTAAAGTTATTCACAATACTTTATTATTATTTTTTTCATTTCTGCATTACCTACAGCTATGATATTTAAAAAAAATTCCCGGCCGGGCACGGTGACTCACGCCTGTAATCCCAGCACTTTGGGAGGCCAAGGCAGGCGGATCACAAGGTCAGGAGATCAAGACCATCTGGCTAACGGTGAAACCCCTTCTTTACTAAAAATACAAAACATTAGCCAGGCGTGGTGGCGGGCTCCTGTAGTCCCATACTCGGGAGGCTGAGGCAGGAGAATGGCGAGAACCCGGGAGGTGGAGCTTATAGAGAGCCGAGATCACCTCCAGCCTGGGAGACAGAGCGAGACTCTATCTCAAAAA
>NW_016811705.1:199311-240968 GCF_001698545.2 Rhinopithecus bieti
AAAAAAAAAAAAAAAAAAAAAAAAAAAAAAAAGATTTGTCTGTCTATTGCTTGTGTGTGAGCTTATATTTAATGAAAATTCCTTGAGGTTTAGGCTGAAGGCACTCATAGAGAGCATGTGTGCTTGCTTTTACTGAGCACCTGGGTACTGCAACCAAGGATCTTATTTATTTATTTATTCATTTATTTATTGAGACAGAGTCTCACTCTGTGTCCCAGACTGGAGTGCAATGGCGCAATCTCACCTCACGGCAACCTCCGCCTCCCAGGTTCAAGCTATTCTCCTGCCTCCCGAGTAGCTGGGATTACAGACGTGCACCACCACGCCCGGCTAATTTTTGCATTTTTTAGCAGAGATGGGGTTTCACCATATTGATCAAGTAATCAACACGCCTCAGCCTCCCAAAGTGCTGGGATTACAGACATAAGCCACGGCGCCCAGCCACCAAGAACCATTTTTTAATAAATTCTGGGCGTGAGGTTTTTCAGAGCACAAAGAATATGAATTCAGGTTGTAAATCCATGAGAGGGCCAGATTGTGGTTATGAATTTTAGGAAGAGTTGATTGGGGCTTTTTTTCCATCTATTAGGTTGGTGCAAAAGTAATTGCAGTTCAAATCATTATAACTAGGTTCAAACATATCTTCATTAATCAAAATAGGACCCATTACAATCAACATATTTTTGCCAATGAGAAATAAGTTTGTTTATTCCTGTAGCATAAAAATCCATACTTTGGGATTCAACAAACTCTTGGAAAGCATTTTCTGCATCCTGCTGGTTGTGGAAGCGTTTTCCCTGCAAAAAGTTGTCGAGATGCACAAAGAAGTGAAAATAGTCGGTTGGTGAAAGGTCAGGTGAATATGGCCAATGAGGCAAAACATCGTAGCCCAATTCATTCAACTTTTAAAGCGTTGGTTGTGTGATGTGTGGTAGGGCATTGTCATGAAGCAGAATTGGGCCCTTTCTGTTGACCAGTGCTGGCTGCAGTCATTGTGATGTTCAATGCATCTCGTTGATTCGCTGGAGCATACTTCTCAGATGTAATGGTTTTGCCAGGATTCAGAAAGCTGTAGTGTATCAGACTGGCAGCAGACCACCATACAGTGACCATGACCTTTTTCTGGTGCAAGTTTGGCTTTGGGAAATGCTTTGGAGCTTCTTGGTCCAACCACTGAGCTGGTCATCACCAGTTGTTGCATAAAATCCACTTTTTCAGATACGCCATAACCCAATCAAGAAATGGTTCATTGTCATTGCGTACAGTAAGAGAAGACAACACTTCAAAGTGACTATTTTTTAAATTTTCGCTCAGCTCATGAGGCACCCACTTTTCAAGCTTTTTCACTTTTCCAATTTGCTTCAAATGCCAAATGACTGTAGAATGGTCGACGGTGAGTTCTTAGATAACTTCTTATGTAGTTGTAAGAGGATCAACCTCAATGACTGCTCTCAATCTGTCATTGTCAACTTGTGATGGCCAGCCACTATGCTCCTCATCGTTAAGGCTCTTATCTCCTTTGCAAAAGTTCTTGAACCACCACTACCCTGTACATTCGTTAGCAGTTCCTGGGCCAAATGTGTTGCTGAAGTCGCAAGTTGTCTCCGCTGCTTTACAACCCCTTTTGAACCCGAATAAGAAAATCACTCAAATTTGTTTTTTGTCTAATATCATTTCCATAGTCTAAAATAAACATAAAGTAAACAGCAAGTAACAAGTCATTAGCAAAAAAAAAAAAATTGTAAAGCAAGAAATGCCCATTAAAATGATGTATAACATAACCACATTTATTTAAGAATGTATTCCAATATCAAACGGTAAATCCCAACAATGCAAAAACCACAATTACTTTTGCACTCACCTAACATCTAAAGCTAATGTTGAGACAGGCATCTTTCCTAGCTGAATTTCTCTGTAAAAGTTATTTTCTTACTGAGAGTGTGTCCTTTCTAGGTCTTAGCTATACTAGATATTAACTATGACACTCCCAATCCACCCACACACTTTAATGGGCCCTAATCCTTTGTCTTCTGTCCCCTTAGCAGTCATAGCTGTTAAAAACAAATGTTGGTATCCTGGGGATTAGCAAATAACTTCAGGACAGGTGCTAGCTTCAATACACATTTACCTCTCTAAAGACCTGCTTTTGCTTTTCATTTAGGAGGGCAGAGAAGGCCTTTAAGGCCATCCTTACTCTTCCCAGCTCAGCCAATAATTCTAAAGATATAATTAGAAAGCATTTTATCTAGCATTTTTAGATGTTTTGTACTGGCAGGATTTGGGAGAAGGCAATCTAGACTTTAATTTTAAATTTTAAAGGCCAAAGTCATCTTGGTCATGTTTTACAAGGTATAACTTTGGGGATGCTATCAAACACTTCTTTAGGTACTAGAATAATCCCTAGAATATTCTCAGAGAGCAGAGGTGAAATAATTTTCCTGCCAGGCTACCAGCCTAGTTATACTCTTCAATTTTTATGATAATAAAGTATACTTATTCTCTTCCTCTTAGAATAGGATGAGACACTGGACTAAGTGCTTTATACAAGTTATTTCATTTAAGATACATGTAAGGTTATGACAAAGTAACTTGCCATAAACTAATGTTCCTGATGAGAATAATTAGAAGCCATTAAAAAAATACCCCCAAACTTTTTTGAAGACATTAGAGAGTTTCTGAGACAACCAGGGCTTGAAATAAGCAGAAACTATACAGAGAGAATCAAAGATCTGATGGACTTCCACTTCTGAACGTGAGAGGAGCTTTGAGGCAGATCAATAATAACACACAGGTCAACTAAAAATGCAGGAAAAAAATACCCAAAAAAGTCATTTAAAGGCATTAAAGAGCTACTTAAACAAGTAGGACTTTATAGTCAGGTTGAGCTGACATACTGCAGCATTTTTTTTTCTTACTTGGATGTGTTTGCTGATTCTGGGAAAGCAAAAACCTGAGAAGCTGAGTGTTGCCTGGGAAGAAGGCCAATAGCACTGATAGAGCTATCGATGGCCTCATAGAGCTGGGAAGAAGAAAACTTAAGAATTCAGAAGTCAATATCCTGGTGAGGAGGGTGTATGTGGAAAACTGAATCTAACGCTCAGCTCATTTTCCACTCGAGATGTTTGCCAAACTCTGAAAGAAAGGAGAAAGAGGGAAGGAAACTAAGAGGCTCACCAGAAAGCCTGAAAAGCAGAGTGGACTTCTGGCAGACTCAGTGTGCTGAGGAAACAAAGATTGGAGTTCAAAACCTTCCAGGAAGAGGAACCCTGCAGCAAACATCAAACTCTCAGCTTTAGAAGGTCGTAGATTAGAAGCAGAGATGAACCAAAGATAAATATAGCTTTACCAAGACTGCAACTTTGCCTTGACTCAGTTCAATCCCTGATTGGACTGAGGCAAGCAGCCCTGAATCTGCCTGGCAGAAGAAAGAGTAAATATTCTCTGAAGGAAGATTATACATCTGGCAAAATTCTCTGTCTTTTCATCTATTTTCTTGAAAAAAAATTTTTTTTAAACAGGCTCTTACTCTGGCACCCAGGCTGGTGTGCAGTGGCATGATCACAGCTCACTGCAGCCTCAACCTCTCTGGCTCAAGGGATCCTCCCACCTCAGTCTTCCAGGTAGCTGGGACTACAGGCCCACACCACGACACCTAGCTAATTTTCGTGGGTTTATTTATTTATTTATTTATTTATCCGTAGAGACAGGGTGTTGCTAAGTTGCCCAGGGTGGTCTTGAATTCCTGAGCTCAAGTGATCCACCCACTTCGGCCTCCCAAAGCGTTTGGTTTACAGGCATGTGCCACCATGCCCAGCCCTTAAATTTTTAATATCTATTTTTGGTATACATGATACTTGTCATTTAATCAAATATTACTAGAATACCAAGAGGCAAGACCACATTAAAAAAAAGAAGAAGAAAAAATATATAACAGAATCAGACCCACAGGAGATTCAGATTTTGGAATTAGTAAACAAGTACTTTGAGATTAGCTACCATAACTATTTCCAAGAAAAATAGAGGAAAGGGGGGAAATGGATGAAAAATGAAGATGTTCACAGAAAATTGGGAACTATAAAAAATAAATAAAATTTTAACTCAAAATATAGCTGAAATTTAAAAATGCAGGAATGTATTTAAAGCAGAATTAAACATAGCCAAAGAAAGGCTATGTGAACTGGAAAACAAGTCAATAGTAAATATATTAACTGAAGTCCAGACAGAAAAAAGAGTGGGAAATAGAGAAAAGAGGATAAGACAGTGGGGCAAAGTGAAAACATATAACATAAGTCTAATCAGAGTCCCAGAAAGAGAAGAGAAAGAACATGAGACAGAAGAAATATTTGAACAGATAATAGCAGAGAATTTTCTAATCTCCACCTAAATCCATACCTAGAAGTATATATTTACTGAAACTCTTCAAAAATGAAAGCTAAAGATGTTTTCAATTAAACAAAAACTGAGAGACTTCTTCACCAACAAACATATATTCAAAGAAATACTAAAGGGATTTTTTTCAGGCCAAAGGAAAAATGATCCAAGATGGAAACATAGAAATATAGAAAGAATAACAGAAGGAGTAAAACACAGATAAATAAAAAAAAAAAAATGGTGACTGAACAAAACAACATGATCCTATGTCATGGGGCTTAAAGTATATTTAGAATTAAAATATATAATAAAAATGCAAATGATAGGAGGATAGTAAAATGCTTAAGGTCCTAGCTTTATCGAAGGAGATGTCAAAATGATCATTTTCACTATACTGTAAGAATCAAAGATGTGTGTTGCAATCACTAGGGTAATCACTAAAAGAAAAGGAAAAGAATCTGTAACTAACAAGTTAATAAACTGGAAAAAATTGAATAACAAAAAAATCCAAAAGAAGACAAGAAAGAAATGAAAAAGAACATAAACAAATGGGTCAAATACAAAATAAATAATAAAAATAGTATGCATCAACTCAAATATATCAAGAATTGGGTTAAATACAAATATACAAAATACTTAAAAGGTACACTATGAATGAAGTATCACAGTGTAAATGTTGTGACCACAAACTTTAAGTTTGAGCTCAAGTCTTAGCTCCAACACTTACTAACCCTCTGACCTTAGACAAGTCACAAATCTTGTTTGTGCCTCAGTTTCCTCATCTGTAAAATGAGGTTAATAAGAGAAACCACCTCATAGAACTGTTGTGAGAGTTAAATGAGGCTATCACTTAGAACAGTGCTGACCACATAATAAGGATTATATAATTATAAGCTACTTGATATGGTTCGGCTGCCCTACCCAAATCTCATGTTGAATTGTAGTAATCCTCATGTCTCAAGGGCAGGGCCAAGTAGAGATAATTGAATCGTGGGGGCAGTTTCCCCCATACTGATTTCGTGGTAGTGAGTAAGTCTCAAGAGATCTGATGGTTTTATAAATGGGAGCTCCCCTGCCCAAGTTCTCTTGCTTGCCACCATGTAAGACGTCCCTTTGCTCTTCCTTTGCCTTCTGCCATGATTGTGAGGTTTCCCCAGCCATACGGAATTGTGAGTCCATTAAACCACTTTCCTTTATAAATTACCCAGTCTTGGGTATGTCTTTATTAGGAGCATGAGAATTGACTACTACACCATTGTTGTTATTAAGCCTCACAACAAGCTTGTAAATAATCAACCCATTTCATAGAGGACTAAATTGAGATTTGAGTGATAATGCAACTTACCCAGAATTATCCAGCTGGGGTGTTACTATGAAGTGATAGGGGTGAGATGTGAAAAATGTCTCCAGCACTCATGCTCCATGACAGCAGAAATCATATTTGTTTTGTCTTGTTCATCACTATATATTCAGTGCCAAACATATAATTAGTGCTCTATTAATATTTGTTGTATGAATGAGTGACCCTTACTACAGTGCTATTCAGATACTGTACTGTCCCAACCAGTAACACAGAATACTAATATTAGTACTAAGTCCTTATTCAAAAACCACACTGTGAAAAGAAAAAATTGTGGGGAAAGTTTTTATCATTAGTATTAGTGACAGTACATATTTATTTATTACATACCATTGGCCAAATACTTTGTTAAGCACATCATTTCCATGATCTCACTTTATTCTCATAATCACTCTGTCAGGTAGGACATTTTAAAGATGGGAACACTGAGACTTGGAGATATTAAGTCACTTGATGAAGGTTGCACCACAAAACTGGTGGGATAGAGATTTAAATCTAGTTCTGCCTGACTCCAGACCTAATCTCTTAACATGTGAAAAGTATGTGATTCATCTACTTCTCTGGATAACTCAAATCTATCCTTAATTACAAACTAAAAAGTTGGCTCATATTACCTTGGCCCTGTGAATAATTGTTTTTGAGTTGCTGCTGAAACAATGGGCCTCAACATTTATGAACGCCTGTGTCAAGGGGAGCCACGTGATGGAGTTCCAGTATCCTTCCACTAAATGACTTGGTGTTTCAGAAGACTAGACCTTCTCTGACCCCTGATTGAGTGGGCAGTTGTGGGGTGGGAATCCTGACTTGTCTGAGCCAATCATGAAGTCCCACTTTCCTGTTCAGAGACTAGTTCACATACAGAATCTTATGTGACTTAATTTGGTCAGTGAAACACAGGGGAAAGTCTGCAAGTCTGCAGTGGAGGATAAGAAAAGCTTCTGGGCAAGGTTTATTCACCCATAAAAAAAGTGACACAAGGAAGAGATAGGCTCCTTCTTCTGGTGGGGCTATTGTGTCTGCTTATCATGCCTGGAAACTATGGTGGCTATCTTATCATTAGGAAGTTAGCACAGGGACAATCACGAGTAATGAGGATCGGCTGGGCACGGTGGCTCACACCTGTAAACCTGGCAGTTTGGAAGGCTGAGGTGGGCAGATCACTTGAGGTCAGAAGTTCAAGACCAGCCTGGGCAACATGGTGAAACCCCATCTCTACTAAAAATACAAAAATTAGCTGGGTATGGTGGCACGCGCCTGTAGTCCCAGCTACTTGGGAGGCTGAGGCACAAGAATCACTTGAACCCAGGAGGCAGATGTTGCAGATGTTGCAGATGTTGCTGAGATCGTGCCACTGCACTCCAGCCTGGGTGATGGAGCAAGACTGTCTCAAAAAACAAAAAAACAAAAAAACAAAAAAAAAAAGAAAGAAAGAAAGAAAAGAAAAAGAAAGAGTAATGAGGATGGTAAAATGAAAAAATGCAAATAACCTGAGTCTAAGTCACTGACTTAACCAACTCTGAAAACACTCTACCTTGCATCTTGTATTGTAGGATAATCTATTTCCTTTGTAGTTGAAGATACGTGAGTCAAGGGATCATGCCACTTGTGCCAAAAAGCCTCCTCATTAACCTACTTCTATACACAAAGGATCAGAGAAGAGAAAAAGAGATAATCAATCAGTAAAATTAAGAAGTCCATGTCCAGGTTGTTTAGCAGGAGATGGTATGAGCAGGGCTGGAGGTGTTGGAGAAGGGGCAGTAGGCCAGGCTCTACTATTTCTGTAATCTTCAGCAAGTTTTAATCACTATGGACCTCTATTTCGCCATCTGGTTGTTTCTTGGTTTTTTATTTTTTAATTTTTAATTTTTAATTTTTTTTATTTAGAGTGTGTGTGTGCGTGTGTGTGTGTGTGTGTGTGTGTGCGTGTGCGTGTGTGTGTGTAAGTGAGTGGAGGAATCCTCTGAGCCATTATATGACTCTGTTCTCTGAATCAGGACAGTGGAAAACACTCCACACAGCTTAAATCAGAGGTCCTCAAGCTTGATGCATATTGGAAACATCTGGAAAACTTTCAGAACTGTCCAATGCACAGGCCATGACTTGGACCAATTAAATCAAAATCTTATGAGGTTCAGGGGAAGGCATCAGTATTTTGTAAAGCTTGCCAGTTGAATCTGTTATGCAGCCAAAGTTAAGGACCACTGGCTTAGAGGGACCACCCAAATCCACGAATGGGTGTCCACTCGTTGTCAGAAAGAGGGAAAGGTCAAGGCCAGGAGTCAGCAACAGTGCACATGGACTGCTCTGAGTTTGGGATCCTTGCCCACCAATGAGAGGGTTTGTTCAGATTACAGCTCCCA
Organism: Rhinopithecus bieti; assembly: GCF_001698545.2. Lineage (NCBI taxonomy): Eukaryota > Metazoa > Chordata > Mammalia > Primates > Cercopithecidae > Rhinopithecus > Rhinopithecus bieti. The sequence continues at coordinate 207,403 of NW_016811705.1, forward strand.
GTAGCTGCTAAAAAACTCTATGAGGAACCTAGAGATGAACACTGAGGAAGGGATTCTCCCTTTGCAGCTTGAAGGGTCACTCAAACTTGTGCAGAACTTTTGGATTCACATTGATAAAGATGCACAGTTCACTCCCACACTAGAAATTTCCAGCCTTTCAGTTTGGGGATGAACTAAAAGGAGAGCCATCAATTTAGAGGAAAAAAATAGTCCTTCCTTAAATAACTAAATTAAACTTCATATTTTTTGGAACAGAATAGCATGCATTCCAAATTCAAGTTATTCTCTCATGTTAAATTTTTAAAAGCAAAGTTGCTTCTACTATTAGGCAAGATAGCAGGATGTGAAATGCAGTTAATTCTATTTGAAGTAAAGCTCCAGGAACACCCTGCTCTTTGACCAGCTCCTCCCTCATCAGCTGCCCAGGGTCACCCCAAAATTGAGTCAAGCTGGCACAGGTGACCAGCACAAGTTGGTCATGCCTGCCTGGAAATAGCTCCCCTGTAAGAAGCGGGCTGTGGGAGAAGGGGAACCTCCATGGGAGATTTCAAGGAGGCCGTGTGAAGCAGAAGGAGGGACACTAAGTGACAAGTCACCATTCAACTGGCTCACCCTGGCCACACTACCTTAAACAAGTCACTCCACCTATCTGGATCTTAGTTTCTTCTTTTATAAAGTTAGGCACTTGAGCCCCCATGTCTTCGAGGTCCCTGTCAGACCCAAGTTTGATTTTTCTCCATCCCCTGGGAACAGGGCAGTCCACCGAACCATCAGCATAAATAGAGAGGAAACAAAATAGGGGCTATAAATTCCAGCACTTGCAGAGCTCGGCAGATAATGTGAGAGAGTGAAGCCATGGGTGGAGACTGTGGCCAAAACAAGGCAGTATGACCCATCTAGGATGCATGCCCCATCTAAGGGGCACAGCTGCTATTCAACTTCATGTATTTGTTGCCATGCGAGGAGACCTTACAATTTTTTCAGGAAAAGAAGTAAACCCTGATTTTTTAATGCAGTTGGCGGATTGTTATATCATGGCAATAAATTCTTTAAAAATCCCGTGTCATATAAAATACATCTGTGCCCAGACACAGCCTGCAGGTCTGTGGTTTACAGCTCTGACACAGAGGATTCTATGATATGATAAAAGTTTATTCTTCATAATTGGACCTTTTTAGTAGATTGGTCAACACGGTGCAGATCTTTCTTTAGATACACTGTGCAGATTTTAGGCCGAACTGGAGCAACAACTTAGGTTCATGGACCTGCTGCCTCTCACCCCAAGGAACTGTGCTGCTCCCTTCATTCCAGGACTGATGCCTACTGCTCCTTCCCTATGCCCCTCTGTGCAGCTGCAAGTTCTGCCCGTTCAGGAATGTGCTGTAGCCTAAGAGTAGAAGCCACTCCAACCTTTCCCACACCAACTCCTTCCCCATTTTAAAGCTGAGACATGGCCTCCAACATAACCCTGACCCAGCAGAGATTGTGTGTGTGTGAGCAAAAACCATAGATGAGGACAGTCAGGGTGGGGGAAGAAGCAGTAGCAATAGCTCAAGTTATTGCCCCTGCTCCCCAGCCCCAATGGTCAGGTGGTAGGAAGTGTGCTCACTAATGAGACTGGGGCCTTGTGAATATCCTCAGATGGATCCATGTCTCGGTCCATACTAACTCTGCTCAGTTGTTCCTAAACGAAAAATGAGAATGTCAGTTGAGTTTCTTATTTGACTGTGGCTTTGAGAAAGAAAATATACTCAGGTCTTATATCAAACACATTTATTCTTGAAGTGAGAAGCTCATCAAGGATAGCTAGAGGAGAGTGAAATATTTACAGTAAAAAGTATGGATGCCAGCCAAACTTCAAATTCTGTCACTGCAGAGCTATTCCAATAGTACTTTTCCACCATGACACATCACACATGTTAAAATTAACTGCATTCTTGTAACACTTCTCAGTGGTTGTGTACAATAATAGAAGCAACATTCTGGGACTCCCTTTCTTAAGATCCTACAGAATGAATTTATGCACACACAAAAACAAGTATAATACAAAACATTCAAAACAAGTCATATCCTTTTTTTAAAAAAAAGAAAACAGCAAGATGAAAATAGGCAAGTGATGGGTTGCTACTTCTATGTGCAAGGTACTGGATTCTTGCATTGAGAATCCTAGTGTTGGGCCTCACGTCAAACATCACATCAAAAAAGTGTGCAGAAAAATGAGTCACCTTCAATATGAAGGATGTGAGTTGTGTACACTGACAATGGTCTCAAAGATACAACATTATTGCAGGAGGACTGCCTGTGTACAGAGCGGACCATCTTATGAGGACAAAAACTCATGAGTTATCAGATGACCATTCAGATATTTGGGTTAAATGATGACAGTTTTCTGATTTAATCAAGGCACTTGCAAAGAACTATCTTTGACATGACATGAAGTCCCTACGTGTTGTTAGTCATTGAGGATGGCATGGTTTTTCTACACCAAGCATTCTATAACAAGAACCCAAGCCTGACATTTTGATCACAAAGTCACTTATAACATCAGGACTGCAAAGCCAGATTTGCTAAAACTTTCCCCAAATTATGATTTTTTTATAGATCACATCTGAACAGAAAGGCTTCACTTAAGATTTTGATTCTCCAGAGCTATAATTCATCTTTCTCCAATACCACCCACATTCTTAAAGGTTATTTGACTTTTCTCCACAAGGATATGTAGAATGGATCTTTTCCCCCTCCAGAAATAATTTCCCCAGGAAAGAATTGTAAAACCAACTTAAAAACACAAATAACCTTACATTTTTTTCCACCAACAATGATCAGACCTCCCACTCCTCTGACTTGAGCTTCAGAGCCCTTTGTGTATACTTTTCACACATTCCTCATACCATTAACACAGCTTTCCATCACCATCAGCCATCCTTCCTCAACTTTTCCTTGCCCAACATGAAAGTTAGTGGATTGAGAGGGAAAGAGGAAGGGCACTGAAAAAGTATTACCTTTATAAAATAGTTTTCAACCTGTTACTTGAACCTCCAAAGCCAAATTGGGTAACATCATCTGTATAGACCCCAACACTAAATTCTCAAGTGGCTTTCTTTTCCATAGCCAGGTCTCAAAAGCTCAAATCTAAATCTACTGATGGGAGTAGCAAAGCCTTCCTAAAATTGAGCAATACAGACCTAGGATTGCATGGGGGAATACGACAAGTTAAGACCAGTTACATTGTTGCTTAATTCATCGATAAGAGGCCAAGTTCTCCATTCTCCCCCAGCTCTGCCACTCTGGGAAGAGCCCACTAGCCATCCTCGGACTGCCAAAGATTGTTGACTCTAACTCTGTCTTAGGAGAGGTCTGGTGGAATGCACAGTCCTGGGGTGCCATCTGTGTCTGCACCCCATCAGGCTTCCATTGAACATGAACAATTCTATAATTCTGACCATCATTGTTGTCCCAAAAGACTTGCCCATTAGCATGGTAAGAAATGCAGAACTCAATTTTCTGCTCAGTTGGAATGACAGGGGGTAAGTCAATGGCAAATGAGAAGGTATCACTATCTGAGCCACCATACACATTTTTCATATAGACACAGTCCACATCAGTGTAGCTTTTCCAAGAATCGAAAGTGATACGGATCTGAACTTTCTTCTCAAAACTCACATTTTTGACTTTCACAGTCCCTGTCACTGTTCGCTCTTGCAACGAGCAGTTCTCCAGACAGACAAAGTTCTTCTGAAAGTGACTCCGGAAACTTAAGTAATCGGTTGAAGGCTGAGGGAAATCTAAAATCAAGTTTTTCTCCTCGTGGCGTTTTAAGGCAGAGGAGATATCATTAAGGTCCAAGAGATCAAACTGGAGATCCCACGCTGGTTCTTCTGGGAGGTCAGAGAAGACATGGATGGCGGTGAGAGAGAGGCCCTTGGAGTCAGCAAACACAACACGCTTCTTGGCTTGGTTGTGCGAGCACTTCCAGTCATTCTGTGATTTGGCTTCCTGTTTTATGTTGAGACATGGTTTCAAAGGCTTTAATTTATTCACAAAATGTCTTCGTTGAAAGTCATCGTAAGGGCCCAGGAAACTCTTCACAGGTGGTGAATGAGCCAAGCAAAGCCTCATGGCCACATCCACGGGCATGACTGAACTTGTCAAAGGACGTGGATCTAAAACCTGGATCATTCTGGAATGCAAAGGGAAGAGGGATTATCACCTGGATGGGAAGTGCTCTTTCCCAGTGCCAAATACATATGTACTATTTTTGTGCTGACTGAATTATAGCCAGTGCAGTAGATATCAGGCAAGTGCTATCATACATAGTAAAAGAGAACAGTATTAAGTGATCAGATCTTCTTTCTATGTCTACCTCTACCCTTGGCTGGCTAAAGGCTAAGTGTTAACTGCTTAAAACACTTAGAGGGTGATGGGGGTCTCAGTTTCCCCATCTGAGAAATAAAAGGGTTCGATTTGATTATCTCCAAGGCAGCCTTGAGAACCGTGTGCTCTGTTCTGGACCAGTGGTCCTCAAACCTGTCTGGTCACTATGCCTGGGGAATTCATTTTCTTTCTTCCTTTTCTTCCCTCCTTCCCTGCTTCCTTTCCTTCCTTTCTTCCTTTCCTTCCTTTCCTTCCTTCATTTATTTTTCTCTTCCTCTCGTTCTCTCTCTCTCTTTCTTCTTTTTTCTTTCTTTCTAATTCCTAGGACTCAGAACCACTGAGGCAGAACTTCTGGGGCTAGGGCCAAGGGATGGATATGTTCTTAAAGCTTCCCAGGTGATTCTAATGGCCAGACAGGTTCAGAAGTCTCAGTTCCAGACCCTCTGCTCCCTCTGGCTACTTTGGCTTATTTTGCTGCTAAATTGATTGACACTTCTCTGGTAAGGTAATTCACTTGAAAAAAAAAACAAAAACAAAAATAACACGCAACAGTTTTGAGAGTGAGAAGGCTAGAGAAGAAGTCAAAGAATTCTCTTTGTACTTTGATTGTCATGCTCTTCCTCATTTTTCACAAATAACCACTGAAATACAAGCCAATAATTCATATGTACTTACAAACTGTGTAATTGATAATTCATCTAAAGAGATGCCCATGACAAGTCCACATTTAAGTGGAAAACCTGATTACCTGAAAGTTGGAGTGTTTTAAAATATACATTATATATATGCAAACTTATAAATATTGAAAAACTCTATAAGAAATACACCTTTCCTAATAATGTAATAATTATTATCTCTGGGTGATAGGACTATAGATTATCTATTTTCATTTTTGTTCCTTTTTTGGCATTTTCTAATAGACATTTATAAGTAGAAAGACAATAAAGCTATTTAACGTTTTAAAGATGACTATGCTCAGCAATATTAAACCAAGAAGCATCCACAAAGAAGACTTTTCTCTGGCCTTTAGCCCTCATTATATATTTCCAAGCTTATGGCATTAGGATTTTTTTCCCTATCTTAGCCTTACAAGTAAGAAGTGTGTGTATACTGTACATGACATTTCTCAGTCTGGCTTTAGTAACTCTCCTCACAGCAGCTCTAAACATGTATCCAAGTGGTCATTATCACAAAAATGGGTAATAACACTCGCAGAATTTACTGTATTAGCTCTGGGGTTTTTCTGGGAGACCTGCAAACTTAGAACAAACAAATGAAAGCTAAAGCTATATTTGTGGCTCTAATAATAGTTAATAGGCAGGATTTTTAGAGAAGTCTTCTGCTAAGCTATGTTTGGAGAACCTATTTAAAGTAGTTTATGGCAGTTTTTTTATTTTATTTTATTTTATTTTATTTTGCTTTTGCATTTATAGAAAGACAGTTTTAGTTTGGGTGATTTCCTTGGAACTTTAAGTCCTGGACAAGAGTTAAAAGTAATCGTTTGCTCAAACTCTTGAGATTTTGCTATGGCAAACTGTGATAAGAAGGACGAATGAATGCAAACGTTGTCCTGTAATTTTTTTCCTCCAAGCTAAACCACCTAACCAGCAATGTCAGAGTGCTGTTCTCACCACTTCAGCTGCCTGAGTCTTTGCGACATTTGTGCAGGACCAAAAGAACAGCCGCATCCATGAGAAAATCAGAACTCAAGCTGATTCACGTTAAGATAACTTCTGCTTTAAGATGCTGATTGCTAAAATAGTCTCTGCTTAAGAAATAGAGTCAAATTTCTACACCTCCAAGGCCTCTCGGTTGCCAGATTCAACTAAGCAGTCAGTTCCCTTATCCTCCCCTGGGGTGCCCATTTCCAGAGATGACAGAACTGAAACGCCCCCCAACTTCCCCACAGCTGCGCGTTCCCTTGTGTTCCTAGCGCGCAGAGGTGCAGCGAACCTACCTGGTGCAGCTCATTAGGCAGACAGGCGGCGGACCGTGAAAGCCAGCACCCACTGCCTGCACAAATTCGAACCACAGCTCCCGGTCTTGCCCCCGCGGCGGTCGCTGGGAGAGATTGAGGGCCCGGCGCCTAGAGGCCGCTTATCTGCTCCGAAGCACGTGACCCGATCCCTGGGACCAATCGCCGGGCCTCGGGACCAAGGCACGACCAACCAGCACCCAGCTGGGGCGCGAGCCCTCGCCCCCGGCAACATGATCGCCCTGGGGCCAGACGTGCAGAGCGCGAGATGGGCATCCCGGGGAGGTTCTGGGACTCCGCGGCCAGCTGGACGCAGCCGCGTAACGGGAACCCTGGGCGAGGGGCCGGGCAGGCACGTACCGCATGCAGCGGGCGCCGGCCAAGAGAGAGCGCAGCCAGCCTCGCCCAGGCGGGGCGCCAGTGCCTCAGGCTTGGGGCGGCTGTTACTTGGGAATAGCTTTGTGAGGCAGTGCAGTTGAATCTGCACACAGATGTGGCTCAATCCGAATGTGTATCGCATTTGAAATGTTTATGTTGTTCATTGCCCGGTGTATCCGCATTTCTCCCTCATCTTAGCCTGCGCGATCCCAAACTGGCTTCATGCTTTTAACAAATGTTGTTAGGAAAGCCTACGAGCCCCATAAAACAGCGAGGTGGCATTTAATTAAAAGACACTTTGTATTTCTGTCTATTCTTCAATTTTCTCCCCTGCGGGGAACACTAAAGCCGGAAGAGAAATGACCCTTTTCACACATACAGCCGTATGTGTGAAAGAAAAAAAATCACGCTGAGTATCACTGGGAAAGGCACTTCATGATTGGGTTTTATTTTTGAAATGAAAATCTAACTAATGGCAGGTCTTCTAGCCCCTTTGGCTCAACCAAAACTAGCTGGAAGGTCTTTGAACTGACACTTACTAGCTACACGAATCTAGGCAAGTTCTAACCTCCGTTTCCTCATGTGTAAAACGGAGATAGTAACGTTCTGAGGATGAAGTAAGATGGTGCCAATGAACAGACTCAGCACGATGCCCAGCTCCTGTGTTCAACCCGGGCTATTCCTAAGTTTCTACTTGATCTCTCAGCTAGAGTTTTTACTCTATCACCTCAAGGCGCCTGGTGCCTGAGCTAAAATATTGAGAATAACTGCTGCTTGTTGAGCCTTTACTCTGTGCCAAACACTGTGTGCTATCAATTCAATCCTCACAACAGCCCTACGTGATATGTCCAGTTATTAATCCCATTTTAGAGAAAAGAAAACGGAGACACTGAGTGGTCGGGAAACCTGCCCAGTGGATCACTTGAGGCCAGGAGTTCAAGACCAGCCTGGCCAACATGGTGACGCCTTGTCTCTACTAAAAATACAAAAATTAGCTGGGAGCGTTGGTGCACGCCTGTACTCTCAGCTACTCTGGACGCTGAGGCAGGAGAATCACTTGAGCCCAGGAGGCAGAGGTTGCAGTGAGCTGAGATTGTGCCACTGCACTCCAGCCTGGGCAACAGAGCAAGACTCTGTCTTAAAAAAAAACAAAACAATACAAAAAAAAAAAAAAAAAAAAAAAACACCTGCCCAGGATCTCACAGGTAGAGCAGGGATTAGAGCCTGGCTAATGCCAGAGTAATAACCGCTGCACCATATTGTCTTATTTTAATGACCCATCAATGGTTAGAATTATGGAGGTAGAAGGAGGTGATAGGCATCAAACTCTTTATTTCACAGATGAGGAACTGAAAGCTTAGAGAGGTCAAGCTGCTTGCCAGGGGCTGGCTAGGTCTGAGCCAAAACTAGAACCCTAGGTATTCTTTTCCTCTACCCATAATTATGTGTTGAGCTAAATAGTAAATACTACCAGTTAAAACTATAGAGAAATATAAATAACAATTTATGGTGATCGCATTTTAAGGGAAAGGTATCCATGCATAGAAAACAGAATGTGCTCTACAGAAATGTGAACAGTTCATTTTGGAATGGTGAGATTATGAGTAATTAAAAATGTCTATGTTGTTTTGTTGCTTTTTTTTAAATTTTTCTACAATGAACATACATGACTTAACTAAGAAATAATTTTTCAAGGGCATTAAAACTTTGAGGTTCAACTAACACATATAGCATACTGCTAGGTGCCAAGAACTGTGGTGGAAATGTTCACATGCTTATGCCATTTACTCACACCACCCTTTCAGGTTGCGCCTGTTCCATTCATACAGCTTTCTCTCCTGCCCCCTGGTGTTGACTAATGCCATAGAAGTCACTCTCTCTTTCAGCTCCTTCAAATGGAAGATTCAGGGAGACCATGCTTTCTCCTAAAAGGACTCAACACTCACTCAGTAAACCTCTAAACTGGATGATCCAGGCTTTTCACTTCTGTTTCCTTCCCAGCTTTTACTCCCCTTCATTATGGGATGAGAGAAACTAGGATGGAATCAGTGTTTAGTTGTGGGTTGCACCAGTGAAGACAGAGTAGAAAGGAATCGTGGGGAGTTTTACTATTATTTGTAGGTTTTCTCCCACTATGGTTTGGCAGCATCTAAACATTGCTTGGTCCTACCCATCTTAACAATCAATCTATCAGCAGGAAATTATTGAGCTGTGCAGTATTTCCAGCTCTATGCCAGGGGTTACAAAGTCTCAGCAGTCATAGTCCTTTGACCTTGAGGAGGTTACAATCATTATTATAGAAAAACAAATTCATAGAATACCCAGGGGACATTTTAAGAAGCTACTAAGCAAGGAGCTGATGATTGTGAGGCCTACACAAGTGGGTCTCTTACAGCATTCACTCAACACATTGCCTGAGAACTGCCTTTGGAAAAACACCCGGGGGGGTGCCAAGTTGCCAACTCATTTTCTGCAAGCTTGTCTTTTTTCAGTGCCTAATCAAGAAAGTACTCGAGAATTCAGCCTCATAGTTTTTAGTATAAAAATGTCAGCACGTTAACTGCAGTTAGTGGTAACTGAGAGAAACTTCATAACTGATCTTCAGTGAAGATCACTTACGAGGTTTCTGTGAAGTCAGGGAAATTGAGAACTGTTTTTGTTTTTTAAAATTATTATTAAAAGGAGTAGGTTTTGCGTTTTGGAGGACAAAAAAGGTGCCAATTCATTTGACTCAGTTAATAGTAAGCTCTCTCCTACACTATTTTCTTCTTCCTTTTTTTTTTTGAGACGGAATCTCACTCTGTGGCCCAGGCTGGAGTAGGGTGGCGCCATCTCGACTCACTGCAAGCTCCGCCTCCCGGGTTCACGCCATTTTCCTGCCTCAGCCTCCCGAGTAGCTGCAACTACAGGTGCCCGCCACCACGCCCGGCCTAATTTTTTGGTATTTTTTTTAGTAGAGACGGGTTTTCACCATGTTAGCCAGGACGGTCTCGATCTCCTGACCTCGTGATCCGCCCACCTCGGCCTCCCAAAGTGCTGGGATTACAGGCGTGATTACCGCACCCGGCCCTTCCTTCTTTAGCTACATTCAACAGGAACTCCAATATTAAGTAAAAGGATACAACCTGAAAAACATATAGTGCGTACTTTGGGCTAGGCACTGTTTTAAGTACTTAGAAATATTAACTCATGTAATCTTTATAAGAATTCGGTAAGGTAGAAACCCATTTCACAGATGAGGAAAATGAAGACATCCAAGGGGCCAATTGTCCAAGATCACACAGCTAGTAGGTGATAGGATCAAGTTTCAAGCCCCTCTAGAATCCATGCTCCTAGTGTGTGAGTTGCTCTGAAAAACACAAGCACCACATTGATACTTACCAAGACCAAAAAGCAGCTCTGAAGGCCAGAGAGATCCTGAAAGGAGAAGGCTCGCTGTGGAATATCTGCAGAAGCTTCAAGGAGGTAGTGGGACTTGGGAAGGCCAGGAAAATGGGAAGAACTTAAATATGATGTGCTATCATCTTTAGGGCATTTAGATGACAAGAATACAGCTGTGTGGCTCAACAAATGAGAGAGCCAATAAGATCACCATTGAAACGGTGCCAGCCACCCACCGTTCCACTCAAAGGGCATATTCCCAGAGACAAGTGGGGGAAGTGAACGGAGTAACAAATCTGCTTGTTGCCAAGTAGACTATGCTATCAGCCAGTCAGTTTGCACTAAAGGGATTTTCAAGTATAATTTTCACTACTGGAAATTTTTTAGTTTTTACCTCAAACCCCACTTGTAAAATATTCCAGTAAGAGCAGAAACAGTCTGGGTGTGGTGGGAAAACATAATTGTTAGCAAAATAAGGGGTTCAAGAAAGTGCAGGGCTGGGTGAGGTGGCTCACGCCTGTAATCCCAGCACTTTGGGAGGCCAAGGTAGGCGGATCACTTGAGGTCAGGAGTTCAAGACCAGCCTGGCCAACATAGTCAAAACCCATCTCTACTAAAAAAAATACAAAAATTAGCTGGGCGTGGTGGCGGGCACCTGTAATCCCAGCTACTTGGGAGGCTGAGACACAAGAATCACTTGAACCCGGGAGGTGGAGGTTGCAGTGAGCCGAGATCTCACTATAGCACTCCAGCCTGGGCGACAGAGTGAGACTCTGTCTCAAAAAAAAAAAAAAAGAAAGGGAAAAAGGAAGTACAGGATGCAGCCTGAAACATGTAGACATCTCAGGTGAGGTGAGGAAAAGGAGAGGGAAGGGTGAATGAAAAAAAAAGAATGATATAACTGTATCAGGTTGGCTTAGTGACAAATGGATCATTTGAATATTACACACATTTGCTACACATGCTTCAGGACTTGGAAGAAAGGAGAGGCCTCTGGGGGTCAGGATGGCCAAAGAGGACCAGGATTTATTGGGTAACAACAAGGAGAAGAATTTGGCTAAAGGTGAAGATTCTGGCTGGGGAGCATGAGGAATAGGGGTCAAAGGAGAGAGGTTTCTTTTTCAGACAGACTCTCACTCTGTTGCCTAGGCTGGAGTACAGAGGGGCTACTTGAACCTCCACTTCCCAGATTCAAGTGATTCTCCTGCCTCAGCTTCCCGAGTAGCTGAGATGACAGGCATGCGCCATGATTCCTGGCTAATTTTTGTATTTTTAGTAGAGATGGGGTTTCACCAAGTTGGCCAGACTGGTCTCAAACTTCTGGCCTCAAGTGATCTGTCCACATTGGCCTCCCAAAGTGCGATTATATAGACTTGAGCCACTGTGCCAGGCCAGGAGAGAGAATCTTAAGTGTAAACATTTTTTTAAATATGCTGGATTATCATGAACAATATTAGAGATGTAAGTACTACAAAATGAAATAAGCAGAGAATAAAATAACAATCTGACTGTAGGGGAGGTACCATCCTTTTGTGTCAATCGTTACATTAAGTTACTGCAGTTTCTCTGTATTCATCGAAAGATTAGGGTGAATAAACATGTAAGTTAGAAATCATCTATGCAGAAATTATTAAAACACCTACTGAAGGGCATTTTAAAAGGCTTTAGTGTGAATGTATGGAAGATGGGAAAAGGATGACTTGTTCAGGGGGAGGATTAGAAACTAGCCAAAATGTATGAAAATTCATAGGAAACTTCAACATCAGAAAAATCAAAAGAAAAGAAAAGGTATTTTGAAAAGAAAATGAAGAGATACTAGCCCACCAGTTTAAATTTGTTATAAAGTTAAAGTTAAAAAAATAAACTGGAATTGGTGTGTGAGTAAAGAATCAGATCAGTGAGATGGAAGAGTTCATAAAATAGACTACTTACATATCAGAATTTCATATATATGATATAGTGGATATTTCTCATAAGAGGCACTGAAGAACGGCTTATTCAATAAAAGGGCAGCTGGCTAGACATCTAGGGTGGGGTGGGAGGACTGGGAGGATGTATGGAAGAAATTATTTTATTCACACCTCCGTGGAGGGGGACTACAGTACAACATGTATGAATAAAGCACCTCAAGAGGGAATTCTGCAAAGGTATGGCTGGCCTGGTTCAGCTGCCCTGCGCACTGTAATTTGGGTGACTTAGAGAGTTTTTTTTTAGACGGAGTCTCGCTCTGTCGCCCAGGCTGGAGTGCAGTGACGCGATCTCAGCCCGCCACCACACCCGGCTAATTTTTTTGTATTTTTAGTAGAGACAGGGTTTCACCATGTTAGCTAGGATGGTCTGGATCTCCTGATCTCATGATCCGCCCACCTCGGCCTCCCAAAGTGCTGGGATTACAGGCGTGAGCCACCATGACCAGCCAAGAGTTTTCTTTTTAACTTAGGACTTAAGGGATAGAGAAAAAGTACTGGGGCAATTACTCAGTGAGAAAAAACTCACTGAGACAATGTATTCAATATACTTTTTTTTTTTTTTTTTTTTTTGAGATGGAGTCTCATTCTGTCACCCAGGCTGGAGTGCAGTGCTGTGATCTCGGCTCACTAGAACCTCCACCTCCTGGGTTCAAGCGATTCTCATGCCTCAGCTTCCAGAGTAGCTAGGATTACAGGTGTGTGCAACCACACCCAGCTAATTTTTGTATTTTCAGAGGAGATGGGGTTTCACCACGTTAGCCAGGCTGGTCTCAAACTCCTGACCTCAAGTGATCTGCCTGCCTTGTCCTCCCAAAGTGCTGGGATTACAGGTGTGAGCCACCACGCCAAGCCTAATGTACACTCTTAAGTACACATTCTTTCCTATCTCAAGTTCCTCCCTTCTAAGAAGCAGGAGAAAACTCTTCATGGGTACAGCTGATGGGATGTGTCAGCACTGGGTGGGCCTGAATGCCTTGTGTGTGTTCTCATTGCTCTATCTGGGCAAGGATGTGCACCTTTAGTGTTTTTTGTTTTTACTAAATCTTTATATCCTGACTTTGCAATCTGTATTTTTGCTTGAAAACCCAATAGCCTATGAGATGCAGAGGCTCTCTGCCTACGCAGGCCACNTTTTTTTGAGATGGAGTCTCATTCTGTCACCCAGGCTGGAGTGCAGTGCTGTGATCTCGGCTCACTAGAACCTCCACCTCCTGGGTTCAAGCGATTCTCATGCCTCAGCTTCCAGAGTAGCTAGGATTACAGGTGTGTGCAACCACACCCAGCTAATTTTGTATTTTCAGAGGAGATGGGGTTTCACCACGTTAGCCAGGCTGGTCTCAAACTCCTGACCTCAAGTGATCTGCCTGCCTTGTCCTCCCAAAGTGCTGGGATTACAGGTGTGAGCCACCACGCCAAGCCTAATGTACACTCTTAAGTACACATTCTTTCCTATCTCAAGTTCCTCCCTTCTAAGAAGCAGGAGAAAACTCTTCATGGGTACAGCTGATGGGATGTGTCAGCACTGGGTGGGCCTGAATGCCTTGTGTGTGTTCTCATTGCTCTATCTGGGCAAGGATGTGCACCTTTAGTGTTTTTTGTTTTACTAAATCTTTATATCCTGACTTTGCAATCTGTATTTTTGCTTGAAAACCCAATAGCCTATGAGATGCAGAGGCTCTCTGCCTACGCAGGCCACTATTTACTCACCAGATTCATATTGTCTAGTCTATTTTTTAGCTCTATAATCTGGTTTCTGGACTCAACTGTGAACTTTAGCTATTGGAGGGATTTTGAAGACCCTTTGGCAGAGGGGTCCAAACAGAAAACAAGTCCCCCATTTGTAAGATACCATAACACTTTCTTTCTCGTATGACAAAATTAAACCTCTCCTCCTCTATGAGTCCACTCACCTCACACACACACACACAAACACATCACATCACCTTTTTCCTAACTCTGGACATAACCGTTAATAACTACTCACTCCACAAGATGTTCAGAACTCTTTGCTCCTTTCTTTTAAACCAGAATGCTAGATTTTCTCCCTTAACTATGAGGAGAAAAAGCAGATCTGGTCAAAGTCAGAGCTTTGTGTCTATCAGAGAACTGTTTCTGTTCAGCTGCTAAGTGGCTGGTAAGTGGTTCAAAGTTCCAACTGGGGAAAGTTGGAGAGAATGAACAATTTTCCAGATCCTACTGAGTCAACTATTTTTACTAGGGCTTAATATTTTGTCTGAAGAGTAGTAAATTCTCTAGAATGTTAGCCACAGTTTTAAAAACACATTTTTTAAGGTTGGGGTACATGTGCAGGTTTGTTATGTAGGTAAACTCGTGTCACAGGGAGTTGTTATACAGATTATCTCATCACCCAGGTATTAAGCCTAGTACCCATAAGCTATTTTTCCTGATCCTCTCCCTCCTCCCACCCTCCACCCTCCGATAGGCCCCAGTGTCTGTGGTTTCCCTCTATGTGTCCATGAAAAACACATTTTAAAGCCAACTTTCTCCAAGTCTTATTGCTGTCTATTAGCAAGGTATTAACTTTTTAAATGAACAACTATTAAACTCCTAAGTCACTTAGTAAAACTGGCAATTATTTGAGAGCCACTGATAAGAAGACAAAAAACTTCAAAATGCTGTTACTTCCTCTGTCAAAAAAAAAAAAAAAAACTTCCAATAATCAAAAGTGATGATGTTGAGCAAAAAATCATTAGGTTTTGCTTTCCTATATACATTGTTGAGTTTTCTTTGCTACAGGAATTTGGCGCTCAGACAACTGGTGATTAAAATAAATTTTTCTTTCTGAAGAAAGATAGAAGAAAGGAAATTAATGTTAAGAACAAACTATGAATCTAGCACTGCTTGGTCCTTTTAAATATTTTATGATATAATCACTGCTACAATATGATTACAAACTAATTTTTTTAAGTTAAATGCTATTAAATTAAAAGAAGAAGGTCCAGGTGCGGGGCTCATGCCTGTAATCCCAGCACTTTGGGAGGCTGAAGTGGGCGGATCACCTGAGGTCAGGAGTTCGAGACCAGCCTGGCCAACATGGTGAAACCCCATCTCTACTAACAATAAAAAAATTAGCCGGGAGTGGTGGCAGATGCCTGTAATCCCAGCTACTCAGGAGGCTGAGACAAGAGAATTGCTTGAACCCAGGAGGTGGAGGTTGCAGTGAGCCATGATCATGCCATCGCATGCCAGCCTCGGGTACAAGAGTGGGACTTCATCTCAAAAGAAGAAGAAGAAGAGGAAGAGGAAGAGGAATAAGAAGAAGAAGAGGAAGAGGAAGAAGAAGAAGAAGAAGGAGGGGGAGGAGGAGGAGGAGGAGGAGGAGGAGAGAGGACTATTGTTAAAATAGGGCAAAAGATGAAAAGATGATTAGGTATCACTTTCTTTTATCTTGCATCTACCCTGTCCCACTCCCAATTCAAAATTTTAATGCTATTTGCAAAATTTAGTCTTCTTTATAGTAGATACTGGAAGAAGTTATTATTCTGCTACAAACAGAAATACAAGATCCAATTGGTCAAAATCGCAGTGGCAGCATGTGAGCAATACATTTTACACGTGATTAGCTCTTTCAACTTTACAAATGCCTTCATAGTGTTTATTTAATCTTCATTAAAACTCTGTGAAGCCACTCTTCTGATTTCATCTTACAAAAGGTGAAACTGAGACCTGATAAGGCTGAATGACTATAGTAGGTTCACAACTATTAAGTAATTGGGTCAGGCTTCCAAGCCAGGACCTAACTTCATGTGTATACCTTATCTGAGCAGTTAGCTGCTTCATTCACAGATATTAAAGTAGGATCTAAGCATGAACATCTTGTTGGACACTTCTGTCTTCCTCACCTCCATATTTAATCAATCACCGAGTCCTACCTGCTTTACCTTCTTACTACTTCCCAAAATTGATGTCCTCTTCTCCACTCCCTTGCCACTCACCATCCCTCACTTGAATTGTAATAGCCTTCGAACCAGCTTTTCCCAATGTATCTTGTGTCACTCAGGTGCATCTTTCTCACAACCAGCAAGGTGTCTAAAATGTAGTTCTGACCACAGAATCTTACTGTGGCTGCCCATAATCTAAATCTACTAAAAATAAACAACCGAAACAAAGTGCTGACATTCATAGTCCTCCAAGATCTCTGCCTGTCTCACCGACTTCATTTTCATTTGTCATTCCCTATCCCCACTTGTACTCACAAAGTGCCCATCCCACCTGGAGTATCCTTTCTCCATTCTCCTTTGCTTGACTAATGTCCAGTCCTTCTTTGAGGCTCAGTTCAGATGTCACCTGACCAGGATGCCTTTCATGCCCTCCCTCCACCAACTCAGGGGCTTTCCTCTGTCTTTTCCGTAAGACCTTGTGACTATTTTTTATCATTTCATTTACCAGCTACTTTTATAAAAGTTCAGTTTGTATTTATCTCCTCCATTAGACTGTAAGCTCCCTGAGGGCAAGGGCAATGTCTTATTCATCTGTGTTTCTCCAACACTGGACACAATACCCAGCACAAACAACACATACCTGTTGGGTAAATTGTATACATTACTTATGAAAAATACTTGCTGCCTTCAGAATCTTGCACAGAAATTGAGAAGACGATGTTGAAATGATGTGAAATGATGTGATGTTAAATTAATGTGGTGAATCAGCAGGTGACAAGAACATGAACTGTCAAAAGATGCTTTCAGAAACAGTCTAAAGAGGAGTATTGACAAAAACTCTAAATAAGGAGAGTGTATTATTAAGTTGGCAGTCGGGGGACATGTTATTTCAAAAGTACTGCAGAGCAGTGCCAACCAAACCACCCAATGCCCCAGACTCAGGAACCTCAGCAAAAGCACAATTTGTCCTAGGACATGACAGATTTGTTTTCAGGTCATAAGTCAAACACCAGGACCAGGGCTGATGGAGACTTGGGTTCTTTTAAATGATGACTCATCAGGAATTCTTTTAATATATAAAACCATTTGTCATCCTTTGAGTCTTCTTTGTTATTTCTGGCTATTTTCCATCTTTCCCTTTTCCTTGTGGGTCTTCAAATACCTCTTCCTCCTCTATTTTCCAATGTCTCCTTGCTTTCTGCCTCTCATGTTATTGCTTGCCACTGACATTAAAATTTCCTGGAAAATTCCACTGGCTAATGTACACCTCTAATTGTGGAAAGTACATGGGTCACCTAAGTCCCTCTCCTAATGTGCTATGTTCTCCTGTTTGTTTCTACTGTTCCATCTCCCTGGAAGTCCTTCACTTGGTCAAACTGTATTCATCCTTCAAGGTCTGGCTCAAATGTCCAATGTTAAACTTCCCCCAACCCTAAGACAGAGACAGAGTGCCCTGCTCTTTTATCTGTACTCCAGAGATGAATTTGCTTAGACAGCTAGAATAGTTTTTGTAGCACTCCGTGTTTTTACTTGTTTATGCAACTATCTCCCCTATTAGACTATGGCCCACTGAGGACAGGCACCAAATATCATCCATCTCTGTATCCCTTACCCTTATCAGTGCCTAGAAAACCATAGACACTCAAAATATTTCTTGATTCCCAGGCAAATTGGCTGAATAGGAATAGCTCCATTCTGCAGCTCCCAGTGAGACCAATTCAGGAAGTGGGTGATTTCTGCATTTCCAACTGAGGTACCTGGCTCATCTCATTGGGACTGGTTAGACAGTGGGTGCAGTCCACGAGGGGCAAGCAGAAGCAGGGTAGGGCGTCGCCTCACCCGGGAAGTGCAAGGGATCGGGGAACTCCCTCCCCTAGCCAAGGAAAGCCTTGAGGGACTGTGCCATGAGGGACGAAGCTATCCAGCCCAGATACTACACTTTTCCCACTGTCTTCACAACGCACAGACCAGGAGATTCCCTCCGGTGCCTATACTACGAGGACCCTGAGTTTCAAGCACAAAGCTGGGTGACCATTTGGGCAGACACCGACTTAGCTGCAGGAGTCTTTTTCATACCCCAGTGGCACCTGGAATGCCAGCGAGACAGAACCGTTCACTCCCCTGGAAAGGGGGCTGAAGCCAGGGAGCCAAGTGGTCTAGCTCAGCGGATCCCACCCCCATGGAGTCCAGCAAGCTAAGATTCACTGGCTTGAAATTCTAGCTGCCAGCAGAGCAGTCTGAAGTCAACCTGGGATGCTCGAGCTTGGTGGGGGGAGGGGCGTCTGCCATTACTGAGGCTTGAGTAGGAGGTTTTCCCCTCACAGGGTAAACAAAGCAACTGGGAAGTTCAAACTAGGCAGAGCCCACCTCAGTGCTGCAAAGTCACTCTAGCCAGACTGCCTCTCTAGAGTCCTCCTCTCTGGGCAGGGCATCTCTGAAAGAAAGGCAGCAGTCCCAGTCAGGGCTTATAGATAAAACTCCCATGTCCCTGGGACAGAGCACCTGCGGGCGGCTGTGAGTGCAGCTTCAGCAAACTTAAATGTTCCTCCATGATAGCTCTGAAGAGAGCAGCAAATCTCCAGGCACAGTGCTCGAGCTCTGCTAAGGGACAGACCACCTCCTCAAGTGGGTCCCTGACTCCTGTGCCTCCTGACTGGGAGATACTTCCCAGCAGGGGTCAACAGACACCTCATACAGAAGAGCTCTGGCTGGCATCTGATAGGTGCCCCTCTGGGACGAAGCTTCCAGAGGAAGGAACAGGCAACAATCTTTGCTGTTCTGCAGCCTCCACTGGTGATACCCAGGCAAATAGGGTCTGGAGTGGACTTCCAGAAAACTCCAGCAGAACTGCAGCAGAAGGGCCTGACAGTTAGAAGGAAAACTAACAAACAGAAAGGAATAGCATCAACATTAACAAAAAGAACATCCACACAAAATCCCCATCTGATAGTCACCAACATCAAAGACCAAAGGTAGATAAATCCACAAAGGTAAGGAAAAACCAGTGCAAAAAGGCTGAAAATTCCAAAAATCAGAATATCTCTTCTCCTCCAATAGATCACAACTCCTCACCAGCAAGGGAACAAAACAGGATGGAGAATGAGTTTGATGAATTGACAGAAGTAGACTTCAGAAGGTGGGTAATAACAAACTCCTCCAAGCTAAAGGAGCATTTCTAACCCAATGCAAGGAAGCTAAGAACCTTGATAAAAGGTTACAGAAAGTGTGAACTAGAATAACCAGTTTAGAGAAGAACATAAATGATGGAACTGAAAAACACAGCACGAGAACTTTGTGAAGCATACACAAGTATCAATAATCAAATCGACCAAGTGGAAGAAAGGATATCAGAGATTAAAGATCAGCTTAATGAAATAAAGCATGAAGACAAGATTAGAGAAAAAAGAAAGAAAAGGAATGAACAAAGCCTCCAAGAAATATGGGATTATGTGAAAACATTTTATTGGTATACCTGAAAGTGACAAGGAGAATGGAACCTTGGAAAGCACTCTTCAGGTTATTATCCAGGAAAACTTCCCCAACCTAGCAAGACAGGCCAACATTCAAATTCAGGAAATATGGAGAACACCACAAAGATACTCCTCGAGAAGAGCAACCCCAAGACACATAATCATCAGATTCACCAAGGTTGAAATGAAGGAAAAAAATATTAAGGGCAGCCGGAGAGAAAGGCCGGGTTACCCACAAAGGAAAGCCCATCAGACTAACAGTGGATATCTCTGCAGAAACCTATAAGCCAGAAAAGAGTGTGGGCCAACATTCAACTTTTGAAAAAAAAGAATTTTCAATCCAGAATTTCATATCCAGCCACACTAAGCTTCTCAAGCAAAGGAGAAATAAAATCCTTTACAGACAAGCAAATGCTGAGGGATTTTGTCACCACGAGGCCTGCCTTACAAGAGCTCCTGAATGAAGCAGTAAATATGGAAAGAAAAAACCAGTACCAGCCACTACAAAAACATACCAAAATGTAAAGACCATTGACACTATGAGGAAACTGCATCAACTAATGAGCAAAATAACCAGCTAGCTCTTAATGACAGGATCAAATTCACACATAACAATATCAACCTTAAATGTAAACGGGTTAAATGCTACAATTAAAAGACAGAGACTGGCAAATTGGATAAAGAGTCAAGACCCATCAGTGTGCTGTATTCAGGAGACCATCTGACATGCAAAGACACACATAGGCTCAAAATAAAGGGATGCAGGAAGATTTACCCAGCAAATGGAAAGCAAAAAAAAGCAGGGGTTGCAATCCTAGTCTCTAATAAAACAGACTTTAAATCAACAAAGATCATAAAAGACAAAGAAGAGCATTACCTAATGGTAAAGGGATCAATGCAACAGGAAGAGCTAACTATCCTAAATGTATATGCACCCAATACAGGAGCACCCAGATTCATAAAGCAAGTTCTTAGAGACCTACAAAGAGGCTTAGACTCCCACAAAATAATAGTGGGAGACTTTAACATCCCACTGTCAATATTAGACAGATCAATGAGACAGAAAATTACCAAGGATATTCAGGACTTGAATTAATCTCTGGACCAAGTGGACCTAATACACATCTACAGAACCCTCCACCCCAAATCAACAGAATACACATTCTTATCAGCACCACATTACACTTATTCTACAATGGACCACATAATTGGAAGTAAAACACTCCTCAGTAAATGCAAAATAATGGAAATCATAACAGTCTCACAGATCACAGTGAAATCACATTAGAACTCAGGATTAAGAAACTCACTCAAAACCACAAAACTACATGGAAATTGAACAACCTCCTCCTGAATGACTACTGGGTAAATAACGAAATTAAGGCAGAAATAAATAAGTTCTTTGAAACTGGTGAGAACAAAGACACAATGTACCAGAATCTCTGGGACACAGCTAAAGCAGTGGTGTTTAAAGGGAAATTTATAGCATTAAATGCCCACAAGAGAAAGTAGGAAGGATCTAAAATTGACACCCTAACAGCACAATTAAATGAACTAGAGAAGCAAGAGTAAACACATTCAAAAGCTAGCAGAAGACAAGAAATAACTAAAATCAGAGCACAACTGAAGGAGATAAAGACACAAAAAACCCTTCAAAAAATCAATGAATCCTGGAGCTGCTTTTATGAAAAGAGTAACAAAATAGATAGAATGCTAGCCAGACTAATAAAGAAGAAAAGAGAGAAGAGTCAAATGGACACAATAAAAAATGATGAAGGTGATATCATCACTGATCCCACAGAAATACAAACTACCACCAAAGAATACTATAAGCATCTCTATGCAAACAACCTAGAAAACCTAGAAGAAATGGACAAATTTCTGAACACATACACCCTCCAAAGACTAAACCAGGAAGAAGTCGTACCTCTTAATAGACCAATAACAAGTTCTGAAATTGAGGCAGTAATTAATAGCCTACCAACCCAAAAAATCCCAGGACCAGATAGATTCACAGCCAAATTCTACCGGAGGTAAAAAGAGGTGCTAGTACTATTCCTTCTGAAACTCTTCCAAGCAATAGGAAAAGAGGGACTCCTCCCTTACTCTTTTTATGAAGCCAACATCATCCTGATACCAAAACCTGGCAGAGACACAACAAAAAAAAGAAAATATCAGGCCAATAATCCCTGATGAACATCGATGCAAAAATCCTCAATAAAATACTGGCAAACAGAATCTAGCAGCACGTCAAAAATCTTATCCACTACGATCAAGTCAGTTTCATCCCTGGGATGCAACGCTGGTTCAACATACACAAATCAATAAATATAATCCATCACATAAACACAACCAGTGACAAAAAACATAATTATCTCAATAGATGCAGAAAAGGCCTTCGATAAAATTCAACACCCTTCATGCTAAAAACTCTAAATAAACTAGGTATTGATGGAATGTATCTGAAAATAATAAGAGCTATTTATGACAAACCCACAGCCAATATCATTCTGAATGGGCAAAAGCTGGAAGCATTCCCTTTGAAACATGGCACAAGACGAGGATGTCCTCTCTCACCACTCCTGTTCAACATAGTATTGGAAGTTCTGGCCAGGGCAATCAGGAAAGGGAAAGAAATAAAGGTTTTCAAATAGGAAGAGAGAAAGTCAAATTATCTCTGTTGGCAGATGACATGAGTATATATTTAGAAAACTTCATCATCTCAGCCTAAAACTCCTTAAGCTGATAAGCACCTTCAGCAAAGTCTCAGGATACAAAATCGATGTGCAAAAATCACAAGCATTCCTATACACCAATAATACACAAACAGAAAGCCAAATCATGAGTGAACTCCTATTCACAATTGCCACAAAGAGAATAAAATACCTAGGAATAGAATTTACTAGGGATGTGAAGGACCTCTTCAAGAAGAGCTACAAGCCACTGCTCAAGGAAATAAGAGAGGACACAAACAAATGTAAAAACATTCCATGCTCATGGATAGGAAGAATCAGTATCATGAAAATGGCCATACTGCCCAAAGGAATTTACAGATTCAATGCTATTCTCATCAAGCTATCACTGTAGTTGTAGAAGTGGTAGAAGTGGAAAAACCCACTTTAAATTTCATATGGAACCAAAAAAAGAGCCTGTATAGCCAAGACAATCCTAAGCAAAAAGAGCAAACCTGAAGGCATCATATTACCTGACTTCAAACTATACTACAAGCCTACAGTAATCAAAACAACTTGGCACTGGTACCAAAACAGATATATAGACCAATGGAACAGAACAGAGGC
Source organism: Rhinopithecus bieti (assembly GCF_001698545.2). Lineage (NCBI taxonomy): Eukaryota > Metazoa > Chordata > Mammalia > Primates > Cercopithecidae > Rhinopithecus > Rhinopithecus bieti. Next base: position 230,152 of record NW_016811705.1, read on the forward strand.
CTCAGAAATAACACCACACATCTACAACCACCTGATCCTTAACAAACCTGACAAAAGCAAGCAATGGGGAAAGGATTCCCTATTTAATAAATGGTGTCAGGAAAACTGACTAGCCATATGCAAAAAACTGAAACTGGACCCCTTCCTTACACCTTATACAAAAATTAACTCAAGACAGATTAAATATTTAAATGTAAGACCTAAAACCATAAAAACCGTAGAAGAAAATCTAGGCAATATCGTTCAGCACATAGGCATGGGCAAAGACTTCATGACTGAAACACCAAAAGCAATGGCAACAAAAGCCAAAATTGATAAATGGGATCTAATTAAACTAGAGAGCTTCTGCACAGCAAAAGAAACTACCATCAGAGTGAACAGGTAACTTATAGAATGGGAGAAAAATTTTGCAATCTATCCACCTTTCAAAGGACTAATATCCAGAATCTACAGGGAACTTAAACAAATGTACAAGAAAAAAACAAACAACCCCATCAAAAAGTGGGTGAAAGGTATGAACAGACACTTAGAAAACATTTATGCAGGCGACAAACATATGAAAAAAAGCTTATTATCACTGGTCATTAGAGAAATGCAAATCAAAACCACAATGAGATACCATCTCATGCCAGTTAGAATGGCGATCATTAAAAAGTCAGGAAACAACAGATGCTGGAGAGAATGTGGAGAAATAGGAACGCTTTTACACTGTTGGTGGTAGTGTAAATTAGCTCAAACATTGTGGAAAACAGTGTGGCAATTCATCAAGGATCTAGAACTAGAAATACCATTTGACCCAGCAATCCCATTACTGGGTATATACACAAAGTATTATAAATCATTCTACTCTAAAGACACATGCACACGTATGTTTATTGCAGCACTATTCACAATAGCAAAGACTTGGAACCAATCCAAATGCCCATCAATGATAGACTGGATAAAGAAAATGTGGCACATATATACCATGGAATACTATGCAGCCATAAAAAAGAATGAGTTCATGTCCTTTGCAGGGACATGGATGAAGCTGGAAACCATCATTCTCAGCAAACTAACACAGGAACAGAAAACCAACCACCACATGTTCTCACTCATAAGTGCAAGTTGAACAGTGAGAACATATGGGCACGTGGAGGGGAGCATCACCCACTGGGGCCTGCCAGGGGGTGGGAGGCAAGGGGAGGATAGCATTAGGAGAAATACCTAATGTAGATGACGGGTTGATGGGTGCAGCAAACCACCATGGCACATATATTCCTATGTAACAAACCTGCACGTTCTGCATATGTATCCCAGAACTTAAATACACTCTTTTTAAAAAATTCTTGAACTATCTTGCTGTATTTGCTCACTAAGGTTTCAGGTTCACTCCTAAAGTTAGCAAGATTGACTCTAATCAAAGTTTGGTAGTATATAAGGAGAAATTTAAAGATTGGACAATATGAGTATTAGGTATTCAATTACTTAACAAATATGTATTGGTGTTCTACTATGAAGCCCACTGTTCTCAAGGCTGAGGGTACTGTGAGAAAAAAGACCACTGGGTCTTACATTCTCAGAGTAACAGAGAAACTATGATTAATCCAATAATTATACAATTAATTATGATGCAATTTTCATAAGCATATCAAAAGATAACTAGAGGATGCCATAAGAACATGTGATGATCTAAACTGAGGGACGTTAAGGAAGGCTTTCTCAGTGAGTGAGTGATACGCAGACTAAAAGTAGAAGCAAGCAAGCATCCCTAGGTGAAGGGGGACGTATGGGGAGACAAAAAGAAGCCACATATTTGGAGTACATGGCACCTTAGAGAAACTATACAAGGGCCTACTAGAGACTTCTTATTGCCCCTCCAGATCCATTTGCCACACACTTACAACCTATTTTGTGCCTGTATGAACTACATCGATGGGATTCCCTGCCCTCTAGCATCTGGTTAGATTCTGTCAACAAGAGACCCTGGCAAGAGAGCAGAGAGTAGGAGGAGAATGAAATCAAAGTATTTATTTTCCCAGCTTCCACCCTGACAGGTGGCTATGATTGGCATCACTCCTCTACCTATGGCCATGGCTTCTATTAGGTGGTCCTCTCCGTGGAGCTGCTCCACAGACTCTGCAATGGCTCTCTCCACTTTTCCTACAGACTAAGAGGTGGTAACAGCTCCCTGAGTTCTTGCCCACTGGGGACTACACCACCTCTTGTTAGTTTTCTCAGATCCTGTCCACACTCTTGTAATTACCCATTTTGACTATTCTATCTTCCTGCTAGAATGCCAACTGATACAAGGGCAAATAAGAAGCTAGATCATTCAGAAGGTTTTAAACTATCATAAGGGCTTTAGATTTTGCCCTGAGTGCCATGGGAAACCATTGAAGGGGTTAAGCAGATGAGGTAGGTGATCAAGTTTGCATTTTCTAAATGTACACTCTTTGGGTCATGTCTACACTAAAAGCCCAGACGTCATCATTACACAATATATCTGTGTAACACAATTGCCCTTGTATCCCCTAAATCTATAAAAATTTTAAAATGAAAAAAAAAATCACTCTAACAGTTTCTGTGTAGAGAACAGATGGAAGACATGCAAGAGGAGAAAGAGGGAGGAGTCTGGTTATGAGGCAATTAGAGTCACAAAGTTGGCAAATGACGAGCCACAGTGGAAAAACCTGAGGCTGGCTACAGAGGTGGGACACAGAACTAGGAGGGACAAGAGAGCAACAGAAGCCCAGTGAGATCTTGAACATCATGCACGTAAGACCACCTGGCTCTCTCCACTCTCTTCATTGCCTCATGGAGTTTATATTGCCCAGCTGCAGTGACCTCCTCACCAATAGCAGTGACCGCCTCACCAATCACAGTGCACCTTGTGCCTGGGGTACACTATCTATCTGGAATGTTCTTCCTCTCACCCAAATCCTACCCATCCTCCAAGACAGCTCAAAAGATAATAAGTAACCATAGCTAAAAATTTCTGACAACTTACTATTTTCCAGATATTATGTTAGCATTAGCTCATATAATCAGCCTACCTATGAAGGAGGTACTGTCACTCACTCCATTTTACAGATGAGGAATTGGACTCAGAGCTGTTAAGTGCTCATAATCACATCACACTGGGCTTGGCCCCAGGCCTGGATACCTTCAAAACCCTGTGTTTGATCCTGACCTAACACTGCCCCTGAAATAGCAATAGTTAACTTTATTGATGACTTACTGAATGACAGGCATTGTACTAAGCACTCCCTCAAACTGTTTTATTTGATGCTGGTAACAACCCAATGAGATAAGAATCAATTTAAATATCATCTTCAGAGTATGAAACTAAAGCAGAGAAAGTTAGAAACTTGCTCAAATGCCACCTCCTCAACAAAGTTTTGCCAGATTCCCCGCACTCTTGAACACGATTCTTCCCTCCTCTGAAGTCTGAGGCACTGCAATCCATCTCCAATAGCATCACCACTCTCTGCTTCATATCCTTGCTGCTTAGCCTGTATCATATTTTTGTTAAAGGGCAATCTAGGTCTGACTCACTACCCCAAAGCACCTGTCCGTAGTTTCCCAACGGCCATTCCCTAATAATTACTTGCTTCAAGTAAGCACTGGCAGTATATTAATGAATGAACACTGGAATGCCTGAAATGTGCCATCGAGGGACTCAACTAGTGATGAGTCACAGAGCGGCCCTCAGCATTTGCTTAGACCACACCACTGGGCCCTCCAGCCAGGGCAGAACCAGTTATCTCACAGCCACTAGACTTCTGGATCACATTCAACATTAACCAGGGGACTATGTACACTGCCTGAAGAGCAGAAAAAAGAAATTCAATTTCTATATATTATAAGTAGCTCATTAGGTAGTAAAATAACCATAGTGGTGGAGAGTTGTAGGTTTTGGAAGCCATCACACCAAGTCCTGCTCTTCACTGCTCCATAAACTTGATCCCATTAGTGACTTAACTTACTTGAACTGCAGACTCCTTATCTATAAAATAAAAAACAGTAAGAACCACCTGGTTGGGATTGTTAGGAGGAATAAGTGAGACAATACATAACTAAGGTGCCTGGCAATAAATGGTAGTTATAATTAAGTATGAAAGTAGTCTATTCTGCCTACTGCATTTAAGGGGGATCATTGGCAAACAGGAAATCTGAAAGAAGACAAGAGGATCATTGCATATGCTGTCAGAGGAACTGGAGGAGTTTGGCCTATGACGTCTAGGAGAATGTACAAGATGTGTCTTAATAGATCTGTAGAATTCACATGTGGAAGAGAAATGTGTGTGTGGCTCCTAAGCTGAACTAGAACCAATGGGTGAAGTGGTAAAGCCCAAATTTTGATTCACTGTAAGGGAAGCCTTTCAAATGACTAGGCTGTCCAGTTGGACTGGAAAACTAGCAGGAGCTTGCTCACTGGATTTCTTCAGGCAAAGTCTAGAAGATATGTCAGAGATACTAAAGTCAGAAACGCTTTATGTGTGAGGTCAGCCTCAATGGCAAGGAAGTTTCACACTAATGCCAAGATTCTGTTATTCTGTTGTCCAAAAACGCAATTGCACATGGGAAAGGAATAATGAAAGATCCAAAGGTTTCGTGCACTCAATTATTTATTCTGGAGTGGCACAAATTAATCTATCAGCTGCAATGATTTATTTCCACCCACATCCAGGTAGACTCCTATTCCTGAATATCTACAAAGATGATTCAGAGCTGTCATCTTGGCATCTCTCCAGACAATAGACTCATAATTTCCTAAAGTTGGACAGAACCTGTGAGTTTTTTTAAACCAACTTCTGATCAAATGTCTTTGAATAGAAGAATAATCTCACACTCCTTGCTTGGTTAGCAGTGCACAAAGAAAAACAATCCTACACGGTGGAGATAAACACATAAGGTGATTACTGTGAACATCGGAACTTTAGGCAACAGGACTGCTGTCTAGCAAGGGCTGTTCTCTGCTTCCAGGATGGCACCTTGTTACTGCATCCTTCAGAGGAGTGGAACCTTGTGGCCTCACATAAAGGAAGGCAGAAGGCAATTCAGTCAAACCCTGCATAAAACCTCTTTTATGAGGGCCTTAATTTCATTGATGAAGAAGGAGACCTCATGGCCCAATCACCTCTTACAGGCCCCACCTCTTAATCCTCACTTTGGCCATTACATTTCAACACCCAAATTTTGGAGGGGACACATTCAAAGCATAGCACTCCCCATGCTTCTAGAAAAAGGAGAGGGAATCACCAAGGCAGTTGAGAAGCAAAAATAGGTGCCCTTACTTGTACCCATAGACACAAAAGCAGGGACCCTATTTTTACCTATATTCCATTAGGAATGCAGTTTGCTATGTTTTCGTAGATACCATGTCTTTCGTCTAAAGTCTACTTTGACTGATATTGATACATCAGACAAGCTTTTTTAAGATTTATTTTTTCATGGTGTATCTTTTTTCATCTTTTTGCTTTTAACCTATGTCTTTATATTTAAAGTGGGCTATTTGCAGAGGTATACATTTGGGTATGGCTTGGTTTTCTTTTAAATCATGTCTGACAAAAATCTTCCTTTTAATTGGAGTGTTTAGATCATTTATATTAATATAATTACTAGTGTGGTAGGAATTAAATCTGCCATGTGCTATTTGTTTTTTATTTGTTGAATCTGTTATTCATTACTTTTTTTTTTTTGGAGACAGAGTTTCACTCTGTCACCTAGGCTAGAGTGGCGTGATCATAGCTCACTGCAACCTTGAACTCCTGGGCTCCAGTGACCCTCCTGCCTGAGCCTCCTAAATTGCTGGGGTTACAGACATGAGCCACTGTGCCTAGCATATTTATTCCTTTTCGCATCTTTCCTTGCCTTCCTTAAAGTCAATTGAGTATTTTTAAATAATTTTATCTCAACTAAATGCTTATTTCCCATGCTTTTTGGTGGTTTTTTTTTCTTTTTTTTTTTGGAATTGCTCTAGGGTTTACATTGTGCTTCTTTCCCTTTTTGCAGTATACTTTCAAATAGTATTATGCCAATTTATAGTATAAAAAATATAAAGTTTTAACAGTATACGCATATTTCACTCTCCCATCCTTTATGCTATTGTTGCACATTTTACTTCTAGAAATATTATAAAGCCTATAATGCATTGTTATCTTTTCTTCTGCAGTGTTAAACTTGCTATTAATCTCATCTAGTAATTTTTAAATGTCAAATATCTAGAAATTCCATTTGGCTCTTTTTTGTGTCTTCCATTTTTCTCCTTGCTGCATTCATGTTTGTCTTTAAATACTTGAACATAGTTATATTAGTTGTTTTAGCATTCTTGGCTCCTACTTGCATCATCCCTATCATTTCTGAGTCTGTTTCTATTGACTGATTTTTTTCCTGGTTATGAGTCTTATTTTCCTTCTTGGCATGTCTAACAATTTTTTATTGGATGTTGGACATTATAATTTTAAGTTGTTGAGTTACTAAATTTATTGTCTTCCCTTAAAGAGTGTTTGGCGTTGTTCTGGTAAGTAGAAAATTTACTTGAGGTTGGCCAGGCGTGGTGGTTCACGCTTGTAATCCCAGCTCTTTGGGAGGCTGAGGCGGGCGGATCACGAGGTCAGGAGATCGAGACGGTCCTGGCTAACACGGTGAAACGCTGTCTCTACTAAAAATACAAAACATTAGCCGGGCATGGTGGCAGGCGCCTGTAGTCCCAGCTACTCGGGAGGCTGAGGCAGGAGAATGGCGTGAACCCGGGGGATGGAGCTTGCAGTGAGCCGAGATCGCGCCACTGCACTCCAGCCTGGGAGACAAAGCAAGACTCCGTTTCAAAAAAAAAAAAAGAAAGAAAGAAAAGAAAAGAAAATTTACTTGAGGTTCAACGCAATTGTTTTCCAGATTTGTTACAGCATTTCTATAGTAGCCTTCACGCTATGGATAATTTAGCCCATTAATAAGCTATGGTGGCCAGGCACAGTGACTCATGCCTGTAATACTTTAGGAGCATGAGGCAGCACAATACCGTTTTATAAAATAAGGAAAACTAAAGTTGAGGACTTCTATTTTTCACTCCATATTCTATTGCTAGGATTCATCCATATCTTCATATGTAGCTGTGAGTTATTCTTTTGACTGCTATGTAATAGTACATTGTGTGGAAACCACAAGCTATTTACCTGTTCTCCTGTTGATGGGCATCTGGGTTGTTTCCAGCTTTTTGTTGTGATTATTTTTGTATATGTTTCCTGGTATATTTTTGTAAGAGCTTCTTTTGTATATTTAATATTTTAATTAACATTTTAATTAGAAATGGCTGCTGATTGTACCAAGCCCTTTTCTGACATTTATTGATTACATCATTTTTCCCCTTAATTTGTTGCTGGAGGGAATTATATTGTTGGATTTCCTAATGACAAACCTTTCTGGCACTCCTAAAATACACTTAGTTGGAGTCTATTTTTCTTTCAACACCACTACTAGACCTACTAAATTTTGTGAGTCCAGTTTATTGAGGTACAATTTATAGATAGTAAAAATGATACTTCTAAAGTACATAGTTTGATGAATTTTGACAAGTATATTCAGTCATATAACCACCACCACAATAAAGATATAAACATTTCCATCACACTAAAATGTTTCCTCCTACCCTTTCACAGTTAATTTTCTGTCCCACCTCAAATCCCTGGAAATTATTGATCTGAGTTCTGTCCTTATAGGTTCACCTTTTCCAGAATGTCATGCTCCAAATAAAGTCATACAATATGTAGGCTTTTACAAATGGCTTTTATCACTCTACATAATGCTTTTGCAATTCATCCATGTTACTGCATATATCAATAGTTTTTTCCTTTTTTACTGTTGAATAGTATTGTATTGTATGAGTGTACCACCACTTGCTTTTTCACTAGCGGGTAAACTTTTGGACTTTTTGATTCCAGTTTTGAAAACAATTAGAAATCAATCTGCTATACAAATTTAGGTATAAGCCTTTGTGTGGACAAATGCTTTCACTTCCTTAGGTAAATACCTAAGTGTTAGATTGCTGGGTGATCTGATAAGTTCAGCACTATAGAAACTGACAGACTTTTCCAAAGTATATATACTATTTTGCATTCTCACAAGGAAGGTATGAGAGTTTCAGTTGCTCCAACTCATCACCAGCATTTTATGTTGTCAATGGGTTGTTTGACTCATTATTGAGCTGCAAAAGTTGTTTATATATTCAGGATATAGGTCCTTTGTTAAATAGGTTTTTTACCAATATTTTCTCTTAGTCTATGCTTTCCTTTTTTTGTTTACTTAAGGTCTTTCAAACACTTAACCCAAGATTACAAAGATTTTTCTCCTATATTTTCTCCTAGAAGTTTTATAGCTTTAGCTCTTACATTTCTGTCTATAATCTATTTCAATTTAGTATCTTCATAGATATGAAGTAAGGGTCAAGATGTTATTGTTGTTCTTGTCACTCTTTTGTCCTTGTTTTTACATATGGAGTTTCAATTATTCCAGCACCACTTTTTAAAGATGACCCTTTCTCCATTGAATTCCCTTTGCGTATTTGTCAATATTCAATTGTACATAAGTATGTGTGGGTCTATTTCTCAAGTTTCTATTCTATTCTGTGTTCTATAAAACTATTCTTTCGCTGTTATAACTTTTTTTTTTTTTTTTTTTTTTTTTTTGCTAGAGTGCAGTAGCATGATCTTGGCTCACTGCAACCTCCACCTCCTGGGTTCAAGCGATTCTCCTGCCTCAGCCTCCCGGGTTGCTGGGACTACAGGCATGAACCACCATGTCCAGCTAATTTTTGTATTGTAATAGAGACTGAGTTTCACCACGTTGGCCAGGCTGGTCATGAACTCCTAACCTCAGGTGATCCACCCTCCTTGGCTTCCCAAAGTGCTGGGATTACGGGCATGAGCCACTGCACCTGGCCTCATTATCACACATTCTTGATTACCATGACTTCACAGTAAGTCTGAAATCATGTAGTATGAAAGTCTTCCAACTTAGTTTTTATTTTTCAAATGGACTTGCTAAAGTTTTGCATAGAATTTTTTCACGTTTAGTCATAAGTTGAACTACAGAAGCGTTTTGTGATATATATATATAAGGCTTTAATATCACAGTTATGCTTGCTTCATACTGTTAATTGAGGAACTTTCCATATTTTTCAGAGTTTGAAATAATTTGACTAACATAGAAATTAACTCTTCCTTGAAGATTAGATGGAATTCCATTGTAAACAATTTAAGTAGGTTTTGTTTCCTTAAAAGAAAATTTTAACCATCTTTCACATTTCTTCTATCATTTTGGTGTATTTGGGTTTTTTATATATCTTCCTGCACCAATTTTACTCATTTATATTTTCCTAGAAAATCATCTATTTTCTTTAGACTTTCAGATTTACTGAGATTTATCAATTTACAATTAATTAATGAACTTCAAATGTATAAATATATTTATAAACATAGAAAACTGAGGCATAGAGAAATCAAGTAACATGCCAGAGATCATACAGCTAATAGCTGGTAGGGCCAGGATTTGGATCTGGGCTCCAGAATCCCTGCATTTAACCACTAGACATCAGGAAAAGCTGGCAGTGATCTACATATTTGGAGTATCATTTGATAAAGTCTTTCATGATATCCTTATGAACAAGGTAAAGAAATGTCAGGCAGCTACAAAACTTGTTGAACAACCTTGCCCAAAGAGAGCTCCATCTTTAGCTTTCTTCTTTAAATCCATCAAGAAAGAAAGGACTCGACATTAAGATCCAAGACTTCTATGAGAACATAAAATATGGTTTCCAACTGTGCAAATGATACAAAAGTGCATCTAATAGCTTGATGGTGAAAAGGAACTCAAAAAAGCCTTCACCACTGTAACTTAGTCAATCAAATGAATGTAAACTGAACAGACTTTAGGTCCCAAAAGAGCAAAGACAAAATATGTCTTTTTCATCAATGTAAACAAAGCTCTCAGCAGAATCATAGCTGCTTAGTAAATATTTTTTAATGTTTATTGAAAGAGAAGTATACACATTACTGAACTTAAACAACTGCACAAGTTTAAAATGCAGATGACATGGTTAAACATTGAGACAAGGGGGAAAAAATTTTTGGTTTGCCACAATCTGTGTTAATCAATAATGCAGTGATGCAGGATTTGGCAACAGAAAGCTTAAAACTAGATCTGTTTCCAGGACAAGCCACTTAAGCTCACAGTAAAATAAAGTTAAAAATTATTCCATTTTTTATTTTATTTTATTTGAGACAGAGTCTCACTCTGTCACCCAACCTGGAATACAGTGGCATGATCTCAGCTTATAGCAATTTCTGCCTCCAGACTCAAGCAATCTTCCCACCTCAGCCTCTCAAGTAGGTGGGACCACAGGTGCACTCCACCATGCCTGGATAATTTTTGTATTTTTTGTAGAGATGGGGTTTTGCCATATTAGCCAGACTGGTCTCAAACTCCTAGGCTCAAATGATCCACCTGCCTCAGCCTCCCAAAGTGCTGGAATTACAGGCATGAGCCACCATGCCTGGCCAATAATAATTCAAAGGTTTGGTGTGAGCATAAGATCATTTATGTGAGAAATTTTTCCAAACTACAAATGTCTATTATTATTATTGTTATTATTAGATTATAAATTCCAACAGGAAGTTAAAAAGCACCTCGAGCTTAACTGTAATTTCTCAGTCTTGGCAGGGTTTAGGGGACAGGGTGAAGATTTGAAAAGGATATATATGGCCGGGCGCGGTGGCTCAAGCCTGTAATCCCAGCACTTTGGGAGGCCGAGACGGGCAGATCACAAGGTCAGGAGATCG